>NW_010173273.1:0-8993 GCF_000695765.1 Mesitornis unicolor | reverse complement strand
GTTCTATTTAGCTCAAACCAGGACACCCCCTTTACTCAAACCTCAAGCAGGTTTTCCAGGACCACATCCAGATGGCTTTTGTATATCTCCAAGGAGGGTGATTCCACCACCTCTCTGGCAACCTGTGCAAGTGCCCAGTCACCCTCACTCACCCTTATCCTAAAAAAGTGTTTCCTGATGTTCTGGAGGAACCTTTTGTGTTTTTGTTTGTGCCCATTGCCTCTGATTCAGTCACTGGGCACCACTGGAAAGAGCCTGGCTCCATCCTTTTTCCACCCTCCCTTAAGGTATTTGTACGCACTGATAAGATTCCCCTGAGCCTTCTCTTCTCTAGGCTGAAGAGTCCCAGCTCTGTTAGCCTCTCCTCATATGAGAGATGCTCCAGGCCCTTTGTGGCCATTTGTTGGACTCTCTCCAGTATGGTCATGTCTCTTGTACTGGGGAGCCCAGAACTGGATACAGTACTGTAGGTTTGACCTCACCAGTGCTGATTAGAGGGGAAGGATCATCTCTCTGGACTTACTGCTAACACTCCTCCTAATTCAGCACAGGATACCATTAGCCTTCTTTGCCTTCTTTGCTGGCTGATGTTCAACTTGATGTCCACCAGGCCCCCCAGGTCCATTTCTGCAAAGCTCCTTTCCATATGTTAAGCCCCCAGCATGTGTACTGGTGCCTGGGGTTGTTCCTCCCCAGATGCAGGACTTTGCACTTCTCCTTGTTGAACTTCATGAGGTTCTTATGGGCCCATTTCTCCAGCGTATCGAAGTCCCTCTGGATGGCAGCATGACTCTCGCATATCAGCCACTCCTTCCAATTTTGTGTTATCAGCAGACTTGTTGAGGGTATGCTATTCCTCATCATCCAGATCATTATGAAGATGATATTGCTGCCTCAAAATACATCCAAGATCACCATCAAACAAGAGAAGACTACATCTCAAAGATCAGTTTGCAAGAATAGTTGTAAGAGTATAAATATGGAAGTCAAGGTCCTACTTCATATCTTATTGTTTTGTCCTGTTTAGAAAAAAGAATTTCATTTGCTGCTGGTGGTGGTATGTAATTTAATTAACTTTTAAGGGTAACTTGATGCAGTAAAATACCAGCCATGTAAATTAGTACCTAAGCATGTGGGATTGAAGAACAGGGTGTAGTGAATAGTGTAGTGAATAGTGTAGTAGGGTCAGTATCCGAAATATTCAGACTCAAGCTTCATGATAGGTCAAGACTGGTCCTTCTACTGCTTGGAGAATATGATGCAAAGAGGCAAATTTAATTTTTATTTCTAATTATATATTTTTTAAAAATTCTTATTTTATTTACATATTTTTTATTCTCACTATTAGAACTGAAGGATTATTGAATTAAAGTAGCAACAGTATATTTTTTTAACCAGTAAATGTATTATATTCCAAAATTTATTTTTAATTAGAAGATAATAAAGTGATACATTGAGAAAATTTAAAATTCAAATACTGTCTAATGTCCAGTATTTTCATTTATATTGCAACAGCTTCAAAACTGGAGAAAAATTCTGTAGTTTCTGAATCATATTGCAATGGGTTGGCTTGATTAATGTATACTAAAAATTATAATGATTATGTTAATATTTGCATTGTGCAGTAAATGTTTATCATGCGTGTTTACACTGACCATTTCACTTGAATGCATTTCAGATTCCTGAACATTGCTAACTGGCTGAGATATGTAGGAAGACTAGTGAAACTGTGATAAAATGGACTTTACTATTTCATGAGCAACAGAAATATTTGTTAATACCTCTAATTTCCGTCAACTTCTTTTCTCTTTTGGTCTAAAAATTATTTTAATCTGTATTTCAAATACTTTGTCTGATTAAACTTGCAATTGCAGCAGGTACCTAAACATCGATAACAATATTTAATGTGCTATCTAAATTCTGTGTATATTCGAGACTGGTTGTCATTATTATTTTGAACTTGCTGATGAAAAATGTGAGTAATAGCAAAGAATTCAGTTTCTCCTATAATTCTTTCCTGAGATGAATTTCACTTATACCTACCCCTTTTCCAAGCTATTTTTCAGTTTCGTAATTGGTAATGTGAAGTGATGAAAATTTAAATCAAAGTAGATTTTATTTCTTCACACTTGGAGACTGGTAAGAATCAGGACCAAGCATGATATCTAGTCTCATTCTCAGCCTTAATACAATGCTTTTGTCAAGGCTACAAGTAAGCAAAGGTGATCTAGCTCTCTAGAAAATGTTTTATTTTTTCTCTCAGTGTTGTAAAAACATAGCTCAGTATAGCTGCTTAGTACAGTACAACTGAGTCTAGAGCTCTTACCAAAATGATTTTGTGTTTTAAATTTTTTCAGTTTTTTAAATGTGTATTTATAAGGAGATAGCTTATGTATTGATTATGAAGCATAGTTTGACATTATTTTGATTATGGAAATTGTTATATAATTTATCTTTGTTTAAATTACTTAAGTTACTTCATGCTAGCCTAAGATTGCAAAATAGATACTTCAACTGTAAAGCAACAAATCAAGTGTCAGAATCAGAGTCACAAAATAAAGCAGGGAACCGCCTCCTAGTCCTAGTTGTAATATGAACATATAAGTATTTCCTTTTATGTTGATATTCAGAAGAAATTAGCCTTTTTTCATCTTTATTATTTTAGCCATGTCCTCCAGGGTCCCGTGATTTTCGAGGAAAACAATGTGCAGACTTTGACAATATGCCTTTCCGGGGAAAGTATTATAACTGGAAACCCTACACTGGAGGTATGATGTAGCTTTGCAAAAATGTTATCATATGTGAAGTTTTCAAAATTATATAAATGTTATATATAATGCTTGTAAATTGAATGTTTTGATTAAGATACAATGAGCAAATTTTGCTAAGCTTGTACTTTTGTCAATTGCTGAAAATGTTGCAGAAGAGTCATCTGTGTTCTGGTAGAGTTTTGCTTTACTGTGAAGCAGAAGCAGGATCATTACAGGGACTCCACTTAAAAATATGGAGCCATTGTCCACCTGCAGTTGCAATAGAATTAGAGATTACATAGTTGATCTGTAAGTGCATTTGATGCTATGGTGACAAGTTGTCATGGTTTAGGCAGTTGTTCTATCACCTGATGACTCCTCCCCACCTGGAAAGGAGACCCATGGGTTGAAATAAAAAGAGATTTAATAAAATAAGAAAAAACAGTATTAGTAACAGTATTAATATAAAGTACAGAGAGCTATACTCAGCCAATATTGTGGGGGAGTAGGCCTCAGGGGTAGGACGGTAAACAAGTTCCTCTTGAGCTGTCAGCCATGGAAGAAGGAAGAGGGAAGAAGAAGGGCCATCCTCAGCAAACTCCCCAATTTATAGTGAGCATGATGTTTATAATTTTCATTGATTGGCCAGCCTGGGGTCATCCTGGGGTCAACTACCCTGGGTTTCTGCTTTTCCCAGCCTCTGCACCTGTTTATCTCAAGACTGCTAAAGATCTTGAGATTTGTTTATGTATATATATTTTTAATTAATTATTAACTTTTCAGTAATTCTTTTTTTTTCTTGGTTTTTTTTGTTGTCCAGGTGGGGTTAAACCATGTGCATTAAACTGCTTGGCTGAAGGTTATAATTTTTACACTGAACGTGCTCCTGCAGTAATAGATGGGACTCGGTGCAATGCTGATTCACTGGATATCTGCATCAATGGAGAATGCAAGGTTACAGATGTTTTTTATAACACTTCTGGATTGCTTTGTCCTGTCTGCTGTCTCCTACATTTAATTATGGTACTTGTTTGTTACTTATATGTAATGGGAGTGTTTCCAAGTCGAGTTGTTAAAGAAAGAGTAAGATTGAAACAAAAAGAAAAAAAGGTATTGCATAAGTAAGAAAAATAATTTGAATTTCAGTAGCTTCTTGCAGACATTCATAGAATCCTTCATTTTGTCTTCTTTTTTCTTGCTTTGTGGTTTCTGTTGAAGAATTGGTGGAAAGGGCAACAGGATATGAACAGATTCCTTGCCCTCTTCCAAGGCCTGTTCCATCATTCCAATTAGAACACCACTCTCTAACTAGCTCATCCTGTTGCAAACAATTCTGCTTTTAATGTAATTGAAGCAGAAAGTTGTCACTGTTGCTCAATGTAGGTCTATGAAAAAATGTATAATTATGCAAGTATTTGCCATTTACTGAAAATCTGATTGTCTTCTTCCTATAGAACTGCATTGAATGAATTTGCATAGAGTTGGAGATCTGTGCCATATTTTTGGTTATATTCATCCCACTGCTGCTTCAGTTTAGCAAAGTGTTTAATTATGTACTTAAGTCTAAACATCGGAACAATTTGAACAGTGCTGGTGATTCTAAAAATTATTTGATTTCACTGAAACCACTAACATAACTAAAGCTTAACCCATTGCTTAAGTGCTTTGCTAAATTGATTGCTGAAGATGTATGTTTATTGAATAACATTATGAGATCAAAAGCATTTTCCATGTATTAGTAAACTAACAAAAAAAGCACAAGAAATAACATGTGGGATTCTGGTGTACTTTATACATAAGAAGATTTTACTACTTTTGATAAATTGTTTAAAAATAATAATCAGTCTAAAACTCAAGCTGAGAATGAGCTACGCAATAAAACTGGTCTCTGTCTTCTTGGTGAATCAGAAAATTTGAAATGTAAATTGTTAGAATAATACTATTTTGTAAATTATTTAAAGTACCTTAGCTTTTCTTATGACCTATGTATTACCTGTTTACAAGATCGTAGATAATATTGCTAGACAGTAAACCAAGTTATATAGCTGCCTCCTTTTTTGTATAAATCCCAGAAAAAAATGGCAAGTTGCAGTGTTCATTCTGTTTGCATCCTACTCGTTCATTCTCTTTTATTAAGGATCCAGCTGTCTATATTTTCATTAGCTTTGTAATAGAGATGAATCAGTAAGTTATAAGGAGTTAATCACTGTTCACCATATATAGATTTCTCAAATAGATAATCAGAAATGTAATGTACTTTTAATGATCAGTTATAGACACCTCTCTCTTTTTTTCCAAAAGCTTTTGAATCCTATCCCAAACAGCATGTAATTCAGCTTTTCACTAAGTTTCGTTCTGCATTCATTCTTACAATGAAGTAATTTACACTTTACGTTCAACTTTGTAAAGACATTTGCAAGTTTTTCCTGGAGGATGTGAAATGATGGTCTATGAAGCTGTAAATACCTTTGGGAACAATAATACTATTTATGCTGCATAAATGTTTAAGGAACACACAGCAAATGTTTCCCTTAACAAAGCAATGTAGATGGAACACAATTAATTGCTGTGATATTAAATTAAAAAGTCACTAATCATTTATTGATAACTGTAATAATTACATTGTTTGCAAAATTCTGTGAAATACCTTCCTGAAATTCACAGTAGAAATACCAACTATTTATTAATCAAGATTTGGTAACAAAACAAAATGTGGATTCTTCTACTTTTTTATTTTCTTCCTCTGGTAAGCGAAAACCCACTTACGGTAATAGCTGTCAAAAACAGAGTAGATAAAAAGAACAACTGAATACATCAAACTTGAGAGAAGCTTCAAAAAAACTATGAGGATAATGGTGCAAGAAACCATCATCCTGTTAAAATATTTGTTCTTATCTGTTCTCAGCATGTAGGTTGTGATAATATTTTGGGATCGGATGCTAAGGAAGATAGATGCCGCATTTGTGGAGGAGATGGGAGTGCATGTGAAGCCATTGAAGGCTTCTTCAATGATTCATTGCCCAGAGGAGGTATGTATAGATATGTCCATTCTTTTGCACAATGCATTTAGATGACTGTTTAGCAAATAACAGTGTTGCATTGATTTCCAGCGTGACATTGCCACTGGTCATTCACTTTGACTCCTTTTAGTTTGGATTTATGTCAAATACAGCAATATGTTTCACTACTGAATACATAGTTCTCATGGTCTTTAATGCACTTAAAAAGAAGTGGGTGGGGTTTTTTTAATTCATTAGTTATGGGTGTATGGTAAAAGTAGTTTTGTGTACTATTTAAATGCGTATGGTAGAATCTGATATTAAGTCACACATGAAATTTTAGAATAGAAAGAATCCAGAAATGTCTCTTAAGTTCATGTTATTAAGAACTCGGGAAGTACGTATGGGCAATTAGTTGAAAGCTTCGCTCAAAAATAAAGGACAATATTATTTTTGCAATCTTAGTGTTATCAGTTTTGGGCCCTCGAATACAGGAAAAGGATTGATTCACTGGAGTGAGTTCAGTTCACTGCACTCTGGTGCACTTGCCCTTTTGTGAGGAGAGGAACAGGAAACTGGGCTTATTTAGCCTGGAGAAGGGAAGGTTTGTGGGGACCTAGTATCAACCTTCTAATACCTATGAGGAGAAGGTTATGGAGAAGACAGAGTCAGACTGTTCACAGTGGTGTGTACATGGTGGGAGGAGAGACAATGGCTATAAATTGGAACAAGACAGGCACTGACCAAATGGAAGGAAAACCTTTTTCCCCAGGACAGTACAGGTTGACAAGAAAGGTATTACAGTTTCCATCTTTGGAGGTTTTCACGACCCAGATGAATAAAGCACTGAGTAACTTTGTCTGATCTCTTAGCTTACCCTGATTGAAGCAGGAAGTTGGGCTAAATGTCTGTCTGAGGTCCTTTCAAGCCTGAATTATCTTATGATCATTTTATACATTAATTACTTGTGATACACTGTTGAAAAGACTTTGTTAGCATTTAAAAAAAGGAATTCCTGACTGTATGGTTAATTGTTGCTATCACTTTCAAATTTGTGTTTGAAACTTAAAGAGTTTTCCATTATATCACATGAAAGAAAATGTTGAAGTACATTTGAATCCCATATCTTTTACTAATTTTAGTAGTAATTTATTAATGGTTAATTTTATGACTAATATTGTTTAAGATAAACAACAAGAAATAAAATTTATCTTTACCCTATAGGCTATATGGAAGTAATTCAAATTCCAAGAGGTTCTGTGCACATTGAAATAAGAGAAGTGGCAATGTCAAAGAACTACATTGGTAAGAGCATGGTTTAAATAGCAGACTGTTATTTAGTTAGAGTTTATGATGTGATTTGAAGGTACATTTTCTCATTTGGCCAAACCATACACATAGTAGAAGCAGCAGAGGGAATGGCAGCTGTTAATATTAGGTTGTGGTCAGACAGTTGCAGAAGTTAGGATTTATTCTCCTGAGTGGAGCTAATGAAATACATCATGTGATTTCTCCTTTTACACTCAATGCAAAATCAGGTCAACTTCACTATAGTTCTAATGTAAGACTTGAGCTGAAGTGAATGAGGAACACTCAAATGATATACTGTCCTGACTCGTGGAAAGAAGACTCCACAACCTGTAAGGTTGTAAAGTAGGTATGTTTACTAAGTGTGCGCACAGGGGATCTTTCCTCCACAATCGTGCGCGCCTCCTGCGGCAGCTTGTCTTAGCTTTTATACAGTAAAGTGTTGCATATTCATTACTATGCAAAAACGCCTATGCATATTCATAGCCTTTCCCCGAAAAGGCGGTCTTTTTCAGAGAAGTCCGCAGTGCCCCCTGGTGGTCGTGGGCCGGAGTCTCGGGGAGTCCTTTTCCCTACTAAGCTTTTCACCTTTGTTCCTAGTGCATGCTCCCTGGACCCTTGGTGTTTCTCCAAACCACAAAGCCGGTTTCTAACAATTTGCCGCAATGTTCTTGTTGTTATCAGGAGCTGTAAGACGCTTCAGGCAGGACATTCTTGGCCTTATCAGGAACTGTCTGTAGCCTACATCCCTTTACACAATGTCCTAAGATATATTGCTTCAGCTGAATAATTGTTATCCTGTTAACTCTTAAGCGTTATTCCCCCAAGCTGTGTTAGCCCCAAACTACAATTTTCTTTATAAGTGTTACAATTCTCTCTATCAGTCCCATGCAGAGGTAGCGTCTTCCAACTGGGGAAGTCTCTGATCTTGGGGGATTGTACTGTTATAAAACACCATTTTATTCTCATAATGATTATTCATCAACAGCCATGGTTACTAAAATGCTAACAATACTGTCTCCTTATCTTAAGGAAATTTAATGTATGTATTCCACAGTGTTTCTTTGTTGCTGTGTTGTAGGGACTTAATGTCATATCTGGTTTTTAGATAAGGAAAATGAGGTGCAGAAAAACTAGTTGCTTAATTGAGATCATTCAAGAAGCTTGTGGTAAAGCACAAAATTAAATGCAAATTACTAGGTTATCATTCCTTTCATTAAAAACTTTCTTAAATTTACTTTCTGTGTTGTTGTTTTTTTAATACTGATGTGTACAAATATGGCTTTGTCGAACTCAAGACAACATGCATTTCTGAAAGTCTCTGTACATACATACATAAATCCATGGGCCCTGATGGGATGCATCCACGGATGCTGAGGGAGCTGGTGGGAGTCATTGCTAGACCACTCTCCATCATCTTTGGTAAGTCATGGGCAACAGGAGAGGTGCCTGAGGACTGGGGGAAAGCAAATGTCACTCCAGTCTTCCAAATGGGCAAGAAGGAGGACCTGGGTAACTACAGACCGATCAGCCTAACCTCCATCCCTGGAAAGGTGATGGAACAGCTTATCCTTGGTGCCATCTCAAGGCATATCAAGGATAAGAGGGTCATTAGGAGCAGTCAGCATGGTTTTACCAAGGGGAAGTCATGTTTGACCAACATTGTAGCCTTTTATGAGGACATAACCAGGTGGATAGATGATGGTAGGGCAGTGGATGTGGTCTATCTTGATTTCAGTAAAGCATTTGACACCATCTCCCATAGCATCCTCGCAGCTAAACTGAGGAATGATGATCAGGTAGTAACTGGATTGTGAATGGGTTGAAGGAAAGAAGTCAGAGAGTTGTGATCAATGGGACAGAGTCCAGTTGGAGGCCTGTAACTAGTGGGGTCCCCCAGGGGTAGGTACCGGGACCAGTACTATTCAATATATTC
>NW_010173272.1:0-10268 GCF_000695765.1 Mesitornis unicolor | reverse complement strand
GATTTATTTAATTCAAGTGTAACACTCTGACCATAGAATCTCTCTCACAGTTACATGCAAAATATCTGAGATATTATTTAATCACAGGTGTGATCAAATGAGGAAAAAGCATGGCTGTAGGATGTGCCCTTTCTTCCTCAGGTGCCATATTGTTGCATGTTTTTGCCTACAGTAAAATGTTTTCTGGATCTGCAGTAGGCACAGAGTCCTGTGATATAAAAGAAAAAACAAAACTTACGTAACATTTAGTTTAAGTGCAAGCATGTAGCTCCCAATATACTCTGGAGATGCAGTGTTTCAATTTGCAGCATGCAAAGTCCAATCACAAGCTCAGTAATCAGGAGCAAATTAACTTCCCATACCCAAGCTGTGAGACAAGGAATGTGCTTTCCAGGAGCAGCATTGCCTGGGACACCAAATCAGAAAGAAGAAATTAGAGCAGCTCCTCACCACTGATGCTTACATTAAACCAAGATGTACATGAGAGAGTCTGCAGCTATATTTTATTGTACGTAATCAGCAGCCCTGACAGGGCCAGCAGTGTTTCTCCAAATCAGGGGAAAATATAACCTAAAAAGGTCAGGGAGGAGGGAAGAGAGAGAGAAGGAGAGAGGAACATGCTTCTAACATCACTTTTGGGTGCTACTCCAGCACCTGTATTCACTGAGACTTGCTATTGACAGATAAAGAAATAACCAGAGGACAAGCAATGTCCCACCTTCATAAAGCACCAGCTCTACCATGATGCTCCTTAATTCATCTTGTATGTGTTACAGCAACTGCAGCACACCCCAAAGAGGACTGGGGTCCCTCTTAGCACTGCAGTAGCATGCACGAATGAAGTCATCACAGGACACTCATCCAGAGGTTGCCAGATACAAAAAATAAAAATAAAAATAGTAATAAAAAATAAATCTAGCCAGGGCAGGTGCCACTGCCCTGACAGCAGCTGCAGAGGACACAACTGTGCAATGGAAGGGCTGCTTGGCTCTGTTTGCTGCAGCTGCTGAGGGGAGCTGGAGTCTTTCCTCCACTGTGTAATTTGCTCTTGCTGTCTCACTCTGGGAGAAAAAGGTAAAAAGCCAGAGTTTTTCCACTTAAAGAGACACAGCACAGGAAGAGTTAAAATAAGAAAGCCTGAATGTTTAATCTGCCAGAAACATATGAGAAGAGCAATCAAATCTGGGATAAGTAGCGCCGAATGAGGTATGCCTGATTGCTTTAGGCCATGCTGTTTGTCAGTCTTTTAAAATTCAAGTCATTAAAAGATGTTGATCTGCTATAATATTGTGATATTTTATCTGATTACACTTATCTGATTGTACCATATCTGCTATTTGCCTTCCGATTTTTCCATGTATATTAAATGCAGGTGGTTTTATTATTCAGAGAGCTAGAAAGTGTTTACTGCTCTGAATATAAATGGGGATATTATATCATTACCTTTCTCTGAAAGCAGAGCCATTCAGCGTGTAAATCATATGCAAGGTACCTAGTGAAGACACAATAAACCATAATGCCTTGAGAGAGAAAGCAATGAGGAAGGGATAAGGAAATAGAAATTTAAGACATTGTTAAAGAAGGATAATCTTCATAATCCTATTTAGTTCTTTCAAACCACCGTTTGTTGATAATATAACCTTTACATTCAAAACTTTTTAAAGTTCATGAAGTATCTCTTGGTGAAGTTATTGCCACATGGAACATTATTAATAATGGGACTGAATGAAAAGCAAGATCACCAGCCAATCAAGCATTTTAGCTGATTTCTAAAGGATGCAGAAGGGACCCATGCATTTCTGCAAAAGCTTTGTGAAGCCTTCTTCTCCTCACCACAAGGCTTACTGTGGGTGCAGGGCTTCAGGATTCCCTGAGAAATGTGCAGAAGTCACTGCACATCTGAACAGCAGGGCAGGGTAGCAGGGCAAAGGGACTTCATCTCAGATCAATATGCAGATATAATAAAGTTAAACAGGGAACCTTGTTTTGCTTGCAAGAAAGATTCCTTTATGATTGCACTGTGATAATTAAGAGTCTGATAAATCCCACTGTGAGGATGCTTAGAAATGCTACTAAATCACAGAAAGGCTAAGACTGAAGGCTCATCTGGAGATCACCTAGCCCAGCTCCCTTGCTGAGCCAGAGAAAGCTGTTTGGGAAAATTTGCATTTGGGTTTTGAGTATCCCCAGGAATGGAGATACCACAACCCATCTGGGAAACCTGTTTTTGTGCTCAAAAACCCACACAGTATAAAAGCATTTTCTTATGTTTAAATGGACTTGCCTGTCTTTCAGTTTGTGATTATTGCCTCTTGTGGTGCTGGGCACCTCTGTGGAGAGCCTGGCTACATCTTCTTTACTTTCCCCATGAGGTATTTGTACACATTGATAAGGTCACCCCCAAGCTTTCTCTTCCCCAGGCTGAACAGTCCCAGCTCTCTCAGCCTGTCCTCATAGGAGAGATGCTCTGGTCCTTTCATCATCTTTGTGGCTCTGCTCTCTCCAGTATGTCCAAGCCTCTCTGCTACTGGGGAGCCCCAGACTGGGCACAGCACTCCAGGCTCTAGATGTTATTCCTCTCCTTTGGCTTTTTTAGTGAAACACCTTGTGATCCTGCTCAACCTCCAACACCCCTGACTTGACAGATGCAGTAAAACAAGTAAAAGCAAAAAACAGCTAATGCTTTCCCATCCCTGCCCTCATCAGTTCTGCTTGCTATACTCAGAGGTACACCAGGGATGTCAAGTCCCACAAACAGGTTATAGCACAAAGCAACACTGCTATAGCTCCATTTACAGGGATGATTTCAGAGAGCATGACTAGGAGTCCAGAGGGAGACACTGTTGGTCAAGTGGACAATAACTCTAAGTAAAGCAAGATAACTTTATGTAGACACTGTTAGGAGGTGAAGGGGAGCAGGGTGTGCAGAAGGCATCTTGGAGAAACTTCTGTAATTAAAACACAGCAGACACCGACTTCTGTGAAAAATAATGCAAAAATGAAAATTTAAAAAAAAAAAGGAAGAGAAAGGGCAGCCAACACAGGAGCCATGGATGAACTGCTCAGAGACCCAGAAGTTTAAGAAGGAAGACAAACAAATAAAAATTGAATATGAGAGGAAGAGCCACAATTATTAGAAGGTTAGTGTAAGCTTGCAGGGGAAAGCATAAGGGCAACAAAACAAATGCAAGGATTAGTGTAAGGTGACAGAATTAAGAGTAAAGGTGGCTTGAAATCTGAACTGAAAAAAGAACACATAAGAATACATAACAGAAATGTTCTCCTCTTAATAAAATGCATCTTCAGCAAAAAGAAACAAAGAAATCTGTGAGAAGGTAAAAAACGATACACATAGCCCTCAGAGTAGTGATAAGAGCCAGATGGACAAACCACTGCTTTAAATGCTTCTCCTGAATCTTCACTGATTGTATCTGCCCAGATAATTTTAATCACAGGGTAATAGCCCAGCAATATCAATGCACAAGTCTAGGCACTAAGGGTATTAACTGCCAAGCTTGCTGGAATATGTGTGATTTTATCACAAATATCACAAAATGGGCTGTTCATAAAGCCTGTGCTCCCAGAGCCATGTGACAGAGGGAAATTCTTGGTTTGTGTTCGTATTTCAAAAGTAAGCTTTTTGCCTTCCTGTTTGTGGAGAAGAGATTGAAGGTGTCAGCCTAAGGTTAAAAGAGCAGAAAGCAAACAAAAAGAAATTTGTGTTTAAAAACCATATCTTCAAACATTTTAAAGTATGTCACTTTCAAGATTTTGGAAACCTTGATTCATGCTTAAGCCTAGTTTCACTTCTATTTCAAATGTCTCAGATAGAAAATCTAACAAGTGCCACACTGCTTTTCCAGGATAAAAAGCTTTCTTGCCAATCACCATGTTATATATGTAAATCTGATCAAAGGAAAAAAAGAATGAGAAAAAAAATATGCAGAAAGTTCCAAAACTTCAAGAACTGATGCTTAAGAAGCAAGGTCTTGGTTCACGGTATAGAGGGTTCTGTGTGCAAAACACTTGTCAGTAGCACTGAACCAGGGGTTTTCTAGGATTTTTTATTTCCTTGTATTAGCAGTTTTTCAGAGAAGCAACACTGGTTTTGCTTTGCTTTCAGAAAGCAACAGGTTGCACTAGCACCAGGGTTCATATATATGTCATATATATGATCTAGCCTCTGACAGAGGATTTAAAGATCAAATATGATCAAAAAATTGAACAGTTTTTTCCTGTTATTTGACTTCTAAGATTAGGGGATAAATGGAACTTGGGACTAGATGAACTGTATTTGGATGTTGGTACAGCGTTCAGCATTTTTATGGAAACTTACTCAAAACTCACTCAATGTTGTTTGGTTAAAAGACAGACTTAATGTCCTCTGTTACCTCCACCTGCTGGTTAAAAAAGAGAGACTTCTTATATATCTACATACACATACAAATGCTGCACATGTATGCACACACAGGAAATAGTAGCAGAGTGCTTTTACTTCTCTTTATTCACACGGAAACAGCATTTTATACATGGTAAAACTTTCATAAGCCTTTGCTGCATTTCTGTGTCAGAAAAACTTGCATCTTTGCAATAGTAAGAGGTCTAAAACTTGACAAAAGAAATCACCACTCAATTAAATTTTGCAGTATGACTAGCATACAAATTTAGGCAGCCTAATAAACTATTTAGAGAGCTGTTCCTCATTCTTTGCAGATGGCCCCTGCAAATCACATCCAGATATGACAGCAGTGCATTCATTAGCACTGTTAGTAAAATAAATATTTTCAGTTAACAAAAATACATCAAATGAAAAGGAAATACTGAGTCAGAGCATCATATTGTATAAACAGGCACAATACTGTTCAAGCAACTCTTTTATTTTTACTTAATCTATAAATGCATGTTATGCATACAGGATGGAGAATAATAGGCTCATCCTTTGGAAATATTTGGTCTTACAGGGAATAAAAGGAGAAGCTACAATGGGGTGACAAAATACAAAGGCTCTAATGTGGGGCATGTAGTTCTTCAAAAAAGGGTGCCGAGCTGCTATAAATGCTCTCCCTCACTTTTCCATTCTTTATGAGTAGTAATGTAGACCCTTCGATAATGAAGATATTTTTTATGCACTTCATGATCAGCTTTTCTCTTAGCTTGGAACTTTGCAACATCTGGTACTGAAACATGGTTTGAACACTGTTGAGTCAGATATTTACTGCAGAAAAACTTTCTATACTCAATTTTGAGAAAAGCTCCATTGCTCTCGGTACTTATGAAAGTATATTTTTCCAAAGATAAATGCATATTGGGTTTTGTCACTTTTGTTTTAAGGACAACATTATATCTAAACACCAAGAAATTGGATTACCAGCTTCATTGGATTTAATAACCTAACTAACAAAACCTACCAATTCTCTGTATAAAAGAATATATCCTCCCTCTTTCTTTTTGTAATATATATAAAGCACCTGTTCAATACTTTTTTCCCCACAGACCAGAAAGTATGTTAACAACCTCTAGTTGCTGCCAATAAAACACTTGTTGGCTGTGAACAACACAAATCCTTTCTGTTCTCATTAACTGAGGGAAAGATTGGGCTATTAGAACTAGGCTGTGCTTCACAAGCAGAGAAAGAAGAGAGAAACAATATGAAAGGGACAGGGTCAGGAAAAGTGTCTGGCAGGTAAGAATGGTATTTGTAGTTGTTTTCCTCCATATAAGTCTTGGGATTACCCCAGGAACTGGCAGCATTTTAAAGACAAAAGAGAAATTTCTGGTTATCTGGGAAGGCACATAGAGTGGCCCAAGAGACCAAAACACTGCTCGCAGAAACTTTCACAGGAAGACTGAGCCACAGCCTAAAACCAGAGAGACAGGAGCAAGGAGGCGTGACAAACAGGTGCAGGAAAAGTAAAAATAAGAAAAACTAATTTGAACACAAGTGCAGAGACAACTGCCCTGTGAAGGTACACAAGTTCTGTCTTTATGAAAACCTCATTAATATTTACCATAACTGCACAACAGCTCTACTTGGAGATAAGTCTGCAGGAACAAAATTAATGTGCTGAACCAAGAAGTTTTATAGATTACCAGTTTTCCCTTAAGACTGTCAGTTTTCTCACATAGATATGGAAGAGGTACTTCTACCACTACCAACACTACACTGAGAACAGAGCAAGAGATCACACAAGGAACAGTGAAGGTGATGTCTGATGTCCATTTTGTTGCCAAAATAAAGAGTAAGATGGAAACTTTAAGCCTAACTCAGAGCAGCAGCTAAAAAAAGATAGTCACTCCAACAGCCAGCATGACAATGCCTAAGTAGCTTTGCAGACTGAACTTCAAATCTCTATGCCTCAGTTGCTCACCTCAATAAAGGAGATCACAGGATTACTGTGCTCCACAGGGTAGGTCATTAAGATTCTCATTCATTCTAGCTGAAGAGGCTGAAATTAGGTAGAGTGAGTTTTTTTACCATGGGTACCCAAAGGTAAGAGCAAAGATCTCATAAAAAATACTGAAGTTCCCACATCCAGAACAGCTGTAATTCAGAATGCGGGATGCTGATGCAGGAGGAAGTGCCTGAGTAGTGAAACCAATAAATTCTCAAGAAGTGGAGAAAGCTGATGTACACTCTAGTTAGGTTGAGTACTACTGATAATAAAATAATCTTTGTAGTCCTGATGCCCCTCCCAGAGGGACCAGGATTGGCAGCAAGAAGGGTCTACCAGGACCCCCATGTATTTGGGGCTGGAGCACCATCCAGCTGTGTCCTGGGCAGGCAAAGCCCCAATAGCAATGCTGGTGAGGCCAGGAGCAGCTTGGTGCTGGTGTGTGGTCAGCTGAGCAGGGACAGAGAGGTGGACATGAGGGAAAACTTCTCCCCCACAAGGAGAGCTGGGCAGGGGGGCTTGGCCCAAAAGTGGTGCCATCTCCCTCCTTGGAGGGCTTGCAGCTCCCACAGGTTAACACCCTCAGCCTTGGTCTGACCCTGCAGCTGAGCCTGCTCCCTGCTGGTCTGAAGTATCTTGTGATGATCCAATGGTCTCAATTCAAGGAGGACTTCAGAATGCTGGAGAGGATTCCTGGAAGACCTAATTAAGCTTGAATTAAGCAGCTGGAAAAGGTGCAATGCAGAGGAAGATTTTAAGAATCTCAGTCTTTTTACCTCATTAGAAGCAGGTTAGTGGATGCATTGATCACTGTCCTTAAGTACTGCTTACGAAGCACAGACCTGATAACAGAGGGCTCTTCAGTCTGCCAGGAGAAGCTATAACAGGATCCAATGACTGAGACAAAGAAAGTCTCAGAAAGAAAAACATGGACATTTTTAAAAATGAACATAATTAAGTATTTAATTTGTGAAATCCTCTAGTCTCAACAGAATGTAAGTAGGCTGAATTATAGTTGGCATTTGGGCCTTTTATTCTGAGAACCTTGAGCATTGAATAAAATTTGTCAAAAAGGACCAACACAGAACAGTTTTTTCTGACAAAAAAAAAAAAAGATGCCTATCAGCCATTGACTGAGAAGATGTAAAAATAAAGTGTAGGAAGAGAGCCTATGGAGGGAAGGAAAGTGCACATGTGAAAACTATAACCTGATATTATATGGAAGCTTTAAAGAAGAGAGACTACTTGCACTAATTCAATTCATTCTGGCTTTTTTGTGATAGCTCTGCAGAATCAACAAAAACAGTGATTATCAGCAAATTAGCCTTAGATCTATAACTTTGTAATGCATAACAAGAAGGAAATTCATGTGAGGCAGGAACCATCTTTCTGTGTTGAGGTGTTATACCACTTGTATTGCCAATGGCCAGTACCATTAGAGGAGCACAATTTACGGTTGTTGTCAAAGCAGAACAGCAGCAAACTCAACTCTGGATGCACACGCAGAGCAGTCCCTTATTGTGTCCTGGGCTTAAAACAGTGCTGTGCAGGGCAGAATCGTGCTTTACTGTTCCACAACAACTGGATGGAAAGGTGAATCAGAGGGTTAGATAAATGACAGAGACAGGTAACAGCCTCTACATGCTTAACATTTATTTCTAAGTAGTACAAACACAACAAAACACAACAGAAGAGAGCAATAATTAGCTGAAAATGCACTAGCAATACTTGCAGGTAAAAAGCACAGGCATTAGGAAGAAATAGCATAATTAATGAGGAATTTCAATACTGTGCGCAGGATTGGAGTTGAGAAGGAGAAGGAGAAGCTACAGTCAGCACCTGTCCTAATACCATAGTGACACTGAGAATATATTACAAACAGCGTTTTTTCAGTGTGATCAGGAGTGTACTTCCTGATCAAATCAGGTCACTGTTTTAAAAGACATAGAATACAACTAGGAAATGTTTCTCTTTCTATTATAGCTTATGTTGGATGTTACCTTAGTTACATTAACGAATGTTTGGCAAGAGAGTGGAGAAAAGAGCTCTTACAAGGGAAACTGTGGAACTGACCTGAACAAATTGATTCCTAGTAGGTGTGGTTTCTGGTATGAAAAAGTTTGCAGATGCCTTCTGGGCATTGACAATGTCTTTCATAACACTTAAGCAGCCAAGTGGCAAGATTCATTATATCTAAAAAGCCTCGCACATTTTAATTCCCTCCTTTTCATTAATGTTTCCTGTTTCTCAAGCAGTGCCTGGATACCCAGTGGGCCAGGGGCTGAGTTGTTGCAGACACTGTGCAGTACCACATCAGTCATGTACCATATCAATTATTTACCACATCAGTTGTGTACCACGTCAGTCATGTACCACGTCAGTCGTGTACCACGCCAGTGATGTACCATGCTGGGCAGATGCCAGGGTAAGGTTCCTAACAAAGAGCCCTGCAACAAGGAGCCTGCCATATGAACATCTCTTGAACTGCCACCATCTCTATGAGAATGTTCTACCAGCTGCCCCAATTGTCTTCCGTGGAAAAAGCTCTTTTGACCAACTAGGCTCTTCAGACTGAAAATCCTGAAAGAAATCCAGTTAAAGAAACAAGTAGAGTATCAGTACTATGAATGCAGTGACTTCTTCAGCCTGAATTATATGTGCAAGTTACAGTAGCCCTGTAAATTAACTCTGGCAGTATCTCTCCAAGGCTACTAGAAATGATAGGTCATTCTGCTGTTGGATTATGTGATGGCAAGGTCAGAAAAGCTGATTTTTAGTTTTTCTGTTAGTTTCTTCTTTTCCAGTCTCCATAGCAATGATCCCATGTAATGTTAGTAAAAAAATGAAAAAATGAAAATATTCCAAATAGTGCACACTTTAAGAGCTGATTAATCAGTTTCATAAGTGGGTATAGGTCTGACAGCAAAGAATTTTTGCAAGAACATGGTCTGTATTTATCCTATTCTTGAATGATGAATGCTTAGCAGAAGCCTGCTAAGATCAGGGACTTTATCCGTGATTCAGTACCAACAATGCTTTTTCTGGAAAAGTGCAAGAACCTTGCCAATTTGCACTGTTTCCTTCCTACAAAGTGCACTGAATCACTGCAAGATGCTTTCCTGATAACTGATTCTGCAGGGATTTCTTTTGTAAGTCAATGAGCAGCCCAAGTTTTGTTTAATTGCTGCATTTTTATTTATATTAATTCAATGCATTTCAAAGGCTGCTGTGGCTGGAATGGAAAGGAGGTTGTTACACTATCAAATATTTCTCCTGTAGGATGACAAAAAGGAGCTGTCTCTTAACCTGATAGCAATGAAAGACAGCAAATGAATCATTGCTTGAGGAAACAAATTTATTTAGTCACTCTTTGTTGCTGTTATTTATTACTTATCAGCACATGCTGTTAGTCCAATTAAATATAAAAACCTGAAGTTCTCTTCCAGCCCTCCTCCCATCCCAATTTTTTAAAACACACAAAAAACAAGAAAAATGACATGAATCTGTGGTGCTAAAGCAGAACCCTTTGGGTTTCTTGTGCCTCTCTTGTTTTAATTAAGCTTTGTTTATTAAACTTCTGCAGCTAAGGTATGAGGGTTACTAATCTTCTTCAGTAGCCAAAGATAAAAGTTAGCAGAGAGAAAGGACATTATAAAAGTACATTTGAGAGGTCCTCACTGAGATACTCATAAAAAAATGAGAAAAAGTGACATTTTATCAATAAAATACAAGGAGCTGCAAACTGCAAACATTTTCTCCCTTTTGCTTACAAAGGAATTACAAAAAAATCAGGAAAGCTGATTTTTTAATATATGGGCATGTATGTCATTTATAATGTTAGTAGTAAATGTATATGCCATCTCACAATATAATCAC
>NW_010173271.1:0-9693 GCF_000695765.1 Mesitornis unicolor | reverse complement strand
AGGGGGGAAGAGGTGGGGTTGTGCCCCTCACGCAGGGAGGCTGGGGGTGCTGGAGGGCCCCTCAACCCGCGCTTGTCTTCCTTCAGCTCCGTGGCATCACATCGAGAACCTGGACCTCTTCTTCTCTCGCATATCCTTTGGCGGGGCAGGGTGCACCCCGCTGCTGCAGGGCTCTGGGGTGACTCAGGGCTGGGACAGCGTCTGCAGCTTCCCGTAGGACATCACACGACTCCAGAGGGGTGGGTGACAGAACCCCCGTGCCTGTGGGGTGCTGTCAGCCGGCATTGAGGGGACAGACAGGTTTTTCTAATGATGCTTGGCAGAGGGATGACGCCACTAAGCTGCAGTTACTACTAAAGCTATTTCCTTAACAGGATATTATGATTAGCATAGAATAGAATTTATAATCAGAGTAGCACAGGATTTCTGTCAGCAGAATCAGTGTAATACCATTTTATAAGTAGCATAGTACAGAATTTCATAGCACTGCTTAGCTTGTGGTTTCTAATCACCTGGATTCTCTGCAGATCGGGTTAGATCTTAATGCATGGTTTGCTGTATCAGGATAACAATTGTAATCTAGGCTCGAAAATGATATAAAAGAGTACAAGTCACCTGCTCAGTTGTTGGAGGAAGCAGACGGTGGTGGAGGAATGCCTGGCAACTGGAGGGTCCTCGCTGTCCAGCAGCAGCTCTGGTTCAGGTTCCTACTTAGGACTTGTAGCTCTTTGATTTGATGGACTGTGCTGTGTGTGCTTCCTTGTTTTGTGATGGGGTTGTCACCACCACTGGGTTGGCCAGGTGCCTGAGACCTTCAAGGCCAGCAAGGAAGAAAGTAATTGGCCTGGTGCCCAGGACTCTTGAGGCCAGGAGGGAGGGGAAGAAGAAATCTGTTTGGTTTGTGAACAAATCTGCTTGGTTCACAGAACCTTAAGGGCCTGATAATGGGGGAAATAGAACTAACAGGTGAGCTTCTCGGTCGCAGAGAATGACTGTTTGTCTTATGAAATGGTGTCAGTTATGCTAACCACATTGCCAGGGGGCAGGAGCAGGTGCTGGTCACGGGTGCTGGGGCTATTACATGCATTTTTTGCCTGTTTCTGTGTTGTCCTGCCCTGCCCACCCTTGTATGGTCTGAGGGCAGGCTGAGTTTCCACTCTGTGCTGTTACAGACGTCCTTCTGGGTGCTGGGTGAGGAAAGAAAGCAGCTCAGATGAAGCCAAGTCCTCTTATCCCAGCTGTGCTTTACCTGGGCAGCGTGTATTTCCCTGCAGTGGAGAATCACCTTGCTGATGAGTAGGGGTGGGAGAGGGTTTCCACTGGTGGTGGAGGGAGGCTTGACTGGGGAGCTGCAGATAGCAGTGGGACAGAAGCCTTTCCAGAGTGTTCTCCTTGACTGTAGCTTTCACGTCTATAACCTGCATCAGAAGAATGGCTTCACCTGCATGCTCATTGGAGAGATCTTTGAGCTCATGTAAGTGCAGGTTCCCTCTCCGTTGGGACTGTGATATCTGCTGGGGAACAGCCACAGGAATTTGCCAGGCTCCTGCAGCTGGGTGGGTGGGAGGGTTCCCTTTACAGTTGTCCCATCTCCCCTTTGTTAGGGTTTTCTCTGCCCCAAACCTGCATCCCACTTCGAGGAGCTGGCGCCCTTGAGCTTCCCTGCCATCAGGACTGTGGGAATGCATCTCTGTGTTGTGTGACCTTGCCTTCTTCATGTTTTGCTCCTCTTGACACAGGCAGAAAGGCGATTCTCTCATGCCCTCTACCTTTCTTCACAGGCAGTTCATCTTTGTGGTGGCATTTACCACCTTTCTTATAAGCTGCGTTGATTACGACATCCTTTTTGCCAACAAAGCGGTAAATCACAGCCAGCATCCCACTGAGCCCATTAAGGTGACTCTGCCAGATGCCTTCCTGCCTCCAAATGTCTGCAGTGCAAGGTAGGGGCAGTGGAAGGCATGTTAGCCCCTGCTCTTGCTTTCTCAGGTACTTGGGGTGCCTGCCTGGGCCTGTGTCCCAATACTTGCCTCTTCTTGCTTGCAGAATCCAGGCAAACAGCTTCCTCATCTGCATCCTGGTGATAGCTGGGGTTTTCTGGATCCACCGGCTCGTCAAATTTATCTACAACATTTGCTGCTACTGGGAGATTCACTCTTTCTACATCAATGCCCTCAAAATCCCCATGGTAAGCAGCTGGGCCAAGGGCTGTGTGCAGGACTGCTAAGGGATGGGGGAGGCATTTGCTGGATGGCGAGAAGCAGCTCACCTTCACTCCTCTTCAGAGCCAGCTTCTCCGAGAAACCTGTGCCTTCCCTCTGCAACATAGCCACGCAGGTCTCCTTTCAGCCTCTTCAGCAGCCAACTTATTTCGCGTTAACCCCTCTCTGCCCAGGCGGCCTCTCTGCTTGCTGGCACATGCCTCTGCCATCTGCCACCCAATATGTTTATGCTTCTGTGATGGCTTTTTCTGTGATGGCTTTCAACAGAGAAGGCATAAGCAAGGATATCCTCGTACCTCCCTGGATTGTGGACAACATCATCTGTCTTGTTCACTGGGGAGGAAACTGAGGCAGAGAGCTGCCTGTCTGATGAAGACCACACTGGAGATTGGTGTGTCAAGGATAGGGTTTGAGGCTTGCAGATGTATCCTAGGCGAGTCCTTGCTCTGATGTACAGCACCAAAAGGTGTGTGCACATCCCTTGAGTAGAGACTGTGTCTTGAGAAAGGTGGGGTGAGCCAAGAGGCTTGGTTTGTCCCTGGCTCTTCCACAGGCTCCCTCTGGGACACTGCTTAAGTCCCTTCCCCTGTTGAGTCCAGACAGCAGCTCTGGGAGGCCCCATGGGAGCCTGGAGCTGTGTTTGTGCCTCCAAGGCAGCTGGTGTGTAAGTGGCTGGGAAATGGTCACCTGTGCTAATCAAGGGGTAAAGGGCACTGGGGTGAGGTGTGGAGTTCGCTCACTGCAGGCTGAAGCGGTGCAGGGAGGTGCCTCGTGTCCTGGTGCTGCATGTGCCTCATCAGCACCCCAGGGTGCATGCTGGGACCTGCTGCTTGAGTGGGCTCAGCCCAAATTCTGTCCCTGGATGTGTCCTGCCCCTAACCTTGTCGCTTGCCCCCTTCCAGTCCACCCTGCCATACTACACCTGGCAAGAGGTGCAGGCCCGCATCGTGCAGATCCAGAAGGAGCACCAGATCTGCATCCACAAGAAGGAGCTGACGGAGCTGGACATCTACCACCGCATCCTCCGCTTCAAGAACTACATGGTGGCCATGGTGAACAAGTCGTTGCTGCCCATCCGCTTCCGCCTGCCCCTGCTGGGCGACACTGTCTTCTACACGCGTGGGCTCAAGTACAACTTTGAGCTCATCTTCTTCTGGGGGCCTGGCTCCCTCTTTGAGAATGAGTGGAGCCTGAAGGCTGAGTACAAGCGGGCTGGGAACCGCCTGGAGCTGGCTGAGAAGCTCAGCACTCGCATCCTCTGGATTGGCATTGCTAACTTCCTCCTCTGCCCCCTCATCCTCATCTGGCAGATCCTCTATGCCTTCTTCAGCTACACGGAAATCTTGAAGCGGGAGCCGGGCAGCCTGGGCGCCCGCTGCTGGTCTCTCTATGGCCGCTGTTACCTCCGTCACTTCAACGAGCTGGACCACGAACTGCACTCGCGCCTCAGCAAGGGGTACAAGCCAGCTTCTAAGTACATGAACTGCTTTATCTCCCCGCTCCTCACCATCGTGGCCAAGAATGTGGCCTTCTTTGCTGGCTCCATCCTGGCTGTGCTCATCGCTCTCACCATCTATGATGAGGACGTGCTGGCGGTCGAGCACGTCTTGACCACGGTCACCCTGCTTGGGGTGGGCATCACGGTGTGCAGGTGAGGTGGGTCTGTGCTGCCCCTGTACTCCTGGCAGCGCTGTGGGGAGCAGTGGGGCTGACGTTCATCCATGCACACACGCTCCTTGGTTGCAAGTGGACGCGAATCTGAATGAGTGAAAGGCACACCTGGGGAGAGTCGAGGGCAAGCAGGAGAATGGGGTAGTGGTGATCTTGGGTGCAGTCATTTTATGATGTGAGGGACATTGCTGGAGCTGTACAGCAGCACCCCAGAGCTGGGCTGGCAGGAAGGTTTGGGTTGGGTGTGAAGGCCACAGGGCCACGGGTCACCCTGCCCTCTCAGGAGCTGAGGTGTGATGTTGTGATGTTTCCCTGTCCTGTCCTACAGGTCTTTCATCCCCGACCAGCACCTGGTATTTTGCCCAGAGCAGCTGCTGCGAGTCATCCTGGCACACATCCACTACATGCCTGACCACTGGCAGGGCAATGCCCACCGCTATGAAACTAGGGACGAGTTTGCACAGCTCTTCCAGTACAAAGCGGTGAGCTTGGCTTCCAAGGAACTGGGGTGAGGACTCACCCCCATCCCTGCAGGAGGGAGGAGCTGCCAGAGAGCTGACCGGCTCCTGGGCTAGCAGAGGAACAAGGCAGCTTTCTCAGAGACACCCTGTCCCAGAAGATGGACTGGTGCCAGGGGCTGGCTTTGGGATTGTGGGTTTTTGACATCCTCAAGCTTGTGCTGAGCCCATCATCTCTGTGCCCAGGTCTTCATCCTGGAGGAGCTCCTGAGTCCCATCATAACCCCCCTGATCCTCATCATCTGCCTGCGGCCCAAGTCCTTGGACATCGTTGACTTCTTTCGCAACTTCACCGTGGAGGTGGTGGGTGTGGGCGACACCTGCTCCTTTGCCCAGATGGATGTGCGCCAGCACGGCCACCCAGCGGTAGGTCCTGCGGGTGGTGGGAAGGCAGCCTGGGCTCCCCACCAGAATGTCTGGTCCTTCAGACCCGTGAGAGGCCACAACTCACTGCTCCTGGCAGCTCACAGCCTAGCCACCTGCCTCTCTGCTGGGTGTCTGGGGCTGCCAGTACAGGTCAGCAGCCTCAGAAGGCTCTTGTGGCCTAGCTGTGATTATTAACGTGATATTGTGTGAACTGGGCTTTGTCATTTCTTTATTTGATGTTCTTGCCTGTCAGTCTTGTGTCTGCAGCAAGAGGAATTGAGGTACTTGGACACCTAGAAAGAGAAACCACTGAGAACTGACTTAAAGAAGCTGGGCTGCTTGTGCCTAGGAGAGAGGCAGCCCCGGGGAGATCGGAAGCATTTGCCATTATGTAAAATCTAGTGTGGAGGGAAAGGGGATCCATCTGTTTCCTGTGCTTGGGAATTTAGGTTAATTGTCAGGAAGGACTCCCTAGTGACAGGGCCGTGAACTAGGGAGGGACTGGACTCACTGTGGCAGGAAGCTTTTAAGAACAGTCATTTGTTGGCTGTAGTCTCTCCTGCTGCAGCCTGGAGAGTGCAAGACAAAGCTTTCAGCTCCATATTTTGTGTCTAGCCCCCGTCTCTCCAGTTCCCTTGCAGTGATACATGTCCTGGGGTGGAGGTGAAGGATGCTGCTTCTTCCCTGGGCTGCAAGGCCTGAACTAGTGTGAGGCTTTTGTTGTAGCACCTGCTGCATGTGAAGCCGTGGCCCAGCTTGTGCTGGGGGTGTTGTGTACTTTGCCTAGACCGATGGCGGGATTCCCAGGGCTGGTGGGGGTGTAAAGCAGATCCTGGCCCTCGTTACCTGTTTGTGCTCTGCAGTGGATGTCAGCGGGGAAGACGGAGGCCTCCATTTACCAGCAGGCTGAAGATGGCAAGACGGAGCTGTCCCTCATGCACTTTGCCATCACCAACCCTAAGTGGCAGCCGCCCCGCGAGAGCACGGCCTTCATCGGTTTCCTAAAGGAGCGGGTGCACCGGGAGAGCAGCGTGGCGCTGGCCCAGCAGGCTGTGCTCCCCGAAAACGCCCTCTTCAGCTCCATCCAGTCCCTGCAGTCGGAGTCGGAGGTGCCCAGACTGAGGGGGGGGTGGAAGTGGGGTGTTCTTGTGGTGCTTGCTGGATGCTGAGAAGCTGATAATCAGCCCTCTGGGCAATATTGCTCTTGCCAGAGCTGGATCTGGGGATGCAAATGTGATAGATCAGAACTAGTTGGGACTGCTGCTGGGTTTCTAGAGAAGGCAGCAGGCTTGTCCTGAGGTGCTGTGAGGTGAGAGAAGGGCTGAGAGAGCTGGGGTGCCTCAGTTCTGTGTTGCTGGCAGGGGATCAGCTCTGCAAGTCTGCACAGAACAGTGATTCTCTCCTTTTCAACTATGCAGCCCCACAGCCTGATTACCAATGTGATAGCGGGCTCCTCAGCACTGGGCTTCCACATGGGCCGGGATGGACAGGCCTCCCGCCATCTCTCTGAAGTGGCCTCAGCCCTGCGTTCCTTCTCCCCGCTCCAGTCTGCCCAGCAGCCTCCCAGTGGGCTTCCAGACGGCGGGAAGGGATGGAGAGGGAGCGCAGCCTCGGGGCGGCAGTGCCATGACTGCCTCTGGGTAAGCTGCAGGCTGGAGAAGGGCGGCCAGACGCCTTGCAGATTCTTTAAACCCTTGTCTGATTGCCATCCTGTTGTCCTAGGTGCACGGTGGCATTTGTCTCTGCAGCCTGGGACAGCAAGGGACATGTTCATAAGCAGAGTTAGGCCTAGGTGCTTAGGCTGTCCCCAGAGGACACTTTTGAGGTTCTGGTGTTGTCCTGTAGGTAACCACTGTGTTGAGAAACCCCTGGTAGAGAAGAGGCAGTGCCATAGCAGGGCTGGTCACCCTGTTCATCTGCAGAGATGCTACAGGGGGCCTGTTCCTACTGAGCCTAGGAGTGGATCTCTGCAAGGCTGACAGAGTGGAGAGGGGCTGGGCGGTGTGGGGGGCACCTGGGCAGCAAACACCACCTGTGTGTCTCCCATGGCAGTGCTGATGCGAGGACCGTGAGCTCGGGGAGCAGCGCCTGGGAGGGTCAGCTACAGAGCATGATCCTGTCGGAGTACGCCTCCACCGAGATGAGTCTCCACGCACTCTACATGCATGAGGTGAGCAGCCTGGAGCTGGGCCAGCCAGAGGGAGCGTGGGGCCAGGGCAGGCAGGACTGGGGTGCCCTGTGTGAGTGAGAGCTGAGACCACTGTTCGTACAGCGCTGAGGAAAGGGTTTGTTTTGATATCTGGGATCTCCCACACAGCTGACTCACTCATGTTTTGGCCTGCAGTTGCACAAGCAGCACGCCCAGCTGGAGCCCGAGCGGCATACTTGGCACCGGCGGGAGAGCGACGAGAGTGGGGAGAGTGCCCACGAGGAGCTGGATGCCCAGCGGTGTGGCTCCGTCCCCATCCCACGCTCGGCCAGCTACCCCTTCGCCTCACCGAGGCAGCCTGCTGAGGAGATGGCCACGCTGCAGACTGGCTTCCAGCGGCGATACGGTGGCATCACAGGTAGGGGAGCCAGGACACGGGTCAAACCCCATAACCAATGTCCTGGATGGGTGGCACAGGCAGCCTGCCTCCTCCTGGAGACCGGCAGTGCCCCAGGTAGCTCATCTTCCTCCTTGCCTCTCCTGCAGACCCGGGCACAGTACACAGAGCCCCATCACACTTCTCCCGCCTCCCTCTAGGAGGCTGGGCTGAGGACGGGCAGGCGGCGAGACACCCAGAGCCCGTGCCAGAGGAGAGCTCGGAGGATGAGCTTCCACCACAGATCCACAAGGTAGGAGTGAAGGCTGTGGCTGAGAGGGTAGACATGTACTTGAGGTGCCAGGTTGGGGTGGTGGCAGCTGCTTCCGATAGGTGCCACATCCCCTCTCTGTCTTGCAGGTATAGCCTTGTAGACTGGGGATCTCGTGGGGGTTGCAGACTGGGAGCCGCCTGGGCAGCAGGATGGCATCAGCCTGATTCTTCTCCTGTCCTGAGTGCACGGGACAGCCCTGGGCTCCATTTTGTTGCCATCAATTGCTGAAGAGACAAAACTGCCAGGCCGACGGCTTTGCGGTGGCACCTTGTGTCCAGCTGTGTGAAGTCACCGCCGCTCTGACTCTCGGGGGGTGGATGTGTGTGTGAGTACATACGTGTGTCTGTGTTCACATCTGTGTCGTCCGTGTCAGAGGATGGCTGCTCAGCCTGCTGAAGCTGACGTGACTGGACTAGCAGCGGGGAGCTGTGGACTGGTGTGGAGGTGGCGGCAGCAGCTGCTGTTCAAAGGGATGCGAGATGGCACCAGCTCCAGATGTCTGCTGGGAGCTGGGACCTGTCTCCAAAGTGAAGGCAGGAGCTGTTGTGGGCAGTCAGGCTCAGCCTGTAGCACCGCACCTGCCCTGCCTGCAGCCCTCAGGAGGCACCCAGGACCACGTTTGCCCTCCTGGAGAGAACCAGTGTTGTGCTTCTCAGCCCAGAACAGGACAGCAGTGGGGCAGTCGCCCACCCCTCTGCTGGGATGGGCCCCAGCTGCTGCTGGTGTGGGAAGGGATGGGATCTAGAGCTGGTGGGAACAGCTCCTGCCAGGATCCGGGGATGCTGCAGCTCTCCCCCAGCTCTCACTACAGCTGGCCCACCCTCTGCACACAAGGAAGGGTCGGTGGGGTCCCTGATGTCCCTCCCAGCTGGCAGCCTCTGTGCCAGACCTCTGGGCTAGGGCAGCATCCTCCCCGCTGCGTGGCACCCCTGGGATGCGGGCTGCTAGCAGGGCCTCCTGGAGTGCCAAAGAGACCTCGGGGTGCAGCAGCCTGGCATCTCCCAGGAGTGCCCGGAGCCCCCTCGGAGCCCACCCTGAAGGTCTTGTGCTCTGTGTTATGGTTCCCTTCCCCCAGGCATTGTAAAGGCCTTTTCCCCATGCCCAGGCTGTGGTGCATTGGGTCTGTCCTCCCGATGGGGCCATTTCTGTGGTATTTGGCTTTTCCTCTTCCCTAAGCAGAGGCTTCGGCATGTCTCACATCTCACCCAGGGGCTTTCAGCTCCTCCTGTCCTCCTGAAACCATCCTTTTGCTTGCAACATGGCTTCAGCTGCTGTGGAGACCTTAGGCCAAGCAGCTGGCTCATACCTGGGAGACAAGGAGGGGTGCCCTGAACCCAGAAGGGAGAGGCAAAGGCCATGGAGATCAGGATCCCAGCTGTGCAGCGTGGCCTCAGACAAGACCTTCGCACCATCCTTCTGGTTTCCCTCTCTTCTCTCCCAGAGGCAGCTTGTGAGGATCTGCATCCCAGCTGACCCCTGCCAGGCTTTGCTTTCCCTCTTCCCCCCCTCCCCTTGCCTCTGGCAGGGGTTGTTTCCTTTTGCCCTGCCTTTTGCAAGCACCGCAGGCCCTGCTCTGCCTCCTCTCCTCTCCTCCCCTGCCGTGGTTATCGCCCTCTGCCCTTTGAGCCTGGGCTGGGTGTGCACTGCCAAACTGCCTGCTGCCCAAGTACCTGCACCCATGTCGCCAGGGTGTGAGCAGGGCTGGGGTGCTCGCCTAGGGGCAGGCTCTCTGGGGGTGGCGGTGGGCTCCCTGCTGTGATGGGGAGGGACGGACCAGAGCTGCAACGGCTCTTGGGTCTGTAAGAGAGCTGGGGATAGAGATCAGCTCCTCACCGCTGGAGTCAGAACTAAGCTGGGGGTCTGGGGACTGCTGAGATCCTTCCACAGAGGAGTGGCTGCAACAACCCTGCAGCAGCTCCTGCTTGGGGCTGTCCTTGGCGTGGTGAAGGGAAACTGAAAGGAAAGCTTGCAGGAACCCCAGCTTTCCAGTGGTCTCCTCTGGCACCTGGGCTGTGGCCCTGCACGGAGCTGAGCCTCCCCGGGGCTGGTGGATGCTG
>NW_010173270.1:5855-9076 GCF_000695765.1 Mesitornis unicolor | reverse complement strand
TTTCCAGCCACTCCTCTCCAAGCCTGTAGCAAATGTAGCTATTTTGGTGGAAGCAACTACCCTCAAATCAAGGTGTGCAGAAGATGTGAATGGCCAGAATATCATATAAATAAGTGTTCAAGATAGAGCAGAACTCCTGAAATGGTGGTTTGCCACTACATTTGATGGTAATTTGGGGATTACAGCAGTCAGTGTAGCGAATGCACGTTATGGGTGTTTCTGCCAGACGAATGACTGATAACTATTACATGTAGTGCTAAAATACAAATACAGTAAACATCACGTGTGCTATCTACCTGAATCAGGTGCAGAAGGACAGAAGCAAGTCTCTCTGTCATATATGTAAAATGTTTGGGCAAGAGTCATCACTGTGGGCCATAAACTCTTGTGATGCTCATGCTGCCCTGCACTATCATAGTAATGGCCAAGGACCATATTTTTCTATTCTAGAGATCCATGTGGGCGTAACTCTCACTGTGCCAGCACAGGGCTACAAGAATTTACCAAGAATAAACCTATTAATGTGAAAATGGACGATGTCTTTTTTAGACATAGCCCCATACAAGCCACTGTGAATAAATTTAACTCTATCCCAGCCAAAACCATTGTAAGATGGTATTGATACCTTGGGTGCATTTGCTGGCAGTACTGGTTATTAGTTTAGAATCACTGAATAATATTCCTATGGGGATTTGGCAGTCACCTCCCCTGCTCAAAGCACGGGCAGTTTCAAAGTTGTATCAGGCTGATCAATTAAAAAATTGCAGACTGCCTTTAAGCAGGAACACCCTAAATGTGAGTGGTTGCCACAGAGGTCTGTCTGCAGGCCACCTAAAGGTTAATCACGGAGTGAGAGGTCTGATCAGTTCTTGCTGAGGTCAACATAATCCAGTGCTCTTGGTCACAGGGATGTCTAGTATGCAAAAATATTTCCAGATGTGTATGGTTGTAGGTAGATAAAACTCGACTTGTTTTCACATCGCATAGGTTGAAATCAGCCTGTGGAAATGATCAAGTTGCATATTGAGTTGCAAGTGTGTGGCTTCACGTTTGATCAGTTCTACGTCAATAAGCTAAAACTGCAAAGTAATAAAATACATAATTGATATTTCCTTCTGGAACAAATTTTTCTTTATGCAGAGCACGACTGGATTATTCCAAAGCAGACCCATAAGATCGTGTTCGTTGATGTTTCTGTAAGACAAATCTCATTTCGGTTCACAGTCTGCCGAAGAATTTGACAATATCTTTTCTTCCACTGCCTTTTAGAAAGCTAGAATCTTTGGTGCAATGCTTATTATATTCTTGTGTTTATAAGTTTCTTGTGCTTACCTTTCCACCTCCACAGGAAGCCAATTGAGGATATTGTCAGATACCTTAGAAAGCAGGACTCACTTGGCTGCAGTATTAAATGACCTACTAATAATTTTTGACACAAAATTAGCCTGCAACTCTAGAGATAATATGGGTAAAGTGAACAGAAATGAAGTAAATCATAAGGTGAATACAAGTGGGAAGTGAAGTCTGATGCGCATTTTCAGCACCATTCGATAAGGATTTTTTTTGGACTGGCTGCGTTTGGTAACAGAAAAAAATCCTAACTTAGTTTTTTGTAACATAATTTTGTGCTGCTTTCCAGTATTCAGGAATGCGTATGTTCTTGATCCTTCATTACAACTCATAATTTTAGGAATACTGTGTTGGGAAAATAAGGCGCATCAGCCAGCAGCACAAATAGCAGGAGAAGCCACAATACTCATTTCCCCTCTACCCAGCCAAAAACGGATTATTTGGCCGACTATCAAAAGGAGCAGCAATAATTGTTTCCAGTATCAGCGGAGGCATTTTGCCGTTTAAAAAAACCCAAAGCTTCCATTTCATTAACTCAAGAAGAGGCTTGGTCTCTGCCATCAATTAGGGGACAAAAATGGGATTCTCATGGCGAGCTGCTTGTCCTCTGCAGGCTCCGCTTCTCCTGTTGTGTGTAAGAGAAAAGAAGAGAAAATGGGGAAAGGAGAAGCTTGGAGAACAAGGTACAGGCAAAATGAAGATGATTATGTGACAAATTGTCACTTGTCAGCCTGCTTGGTGCCAAGCTGTGGTGACATGGGTGTCACCTCCTGCCTCTTCTGCCCGGATTAGGTCGTGGGGAGGACAGAGGAGGAGCAGCCATCGGCCTGCGTGCCCATTGCCCAGGTTGTTGGCTGACAGTAGCAGAGGCCATGAAGATGCTCAGTCAGGATGTGACCACAGCACGGCGTGTTGTATAGAGCAATAAAGACAGTTTTCTATTTGGTGGAGGGCAGGTCGTCCTCTGTGCTCCGTTCTCATGGCATTGAGATAATTGTACCAACCTCTCTTGTCACGGAACGAGCTGCTTTTAGGCAAAAATCTGTCAGATTCCTAATCTCACCTTTTCATTTTATTCTCCTGACTGTTCATTTTATTTTTCCTAATATATGATGAATTTTAAATGTCTGTCATGTGTCTTGCTATTTTATCATATCCATTCACAGAACTCGGAGCTCTGCGCAGCACTCTCCAGGTTAGCGGCGGTGGTGTAATTAAAAATTGCACACAAATGTTGCTGATGTCCATTTTCTTTAAGTAGGCAGTTTTGTCACCTAAATATAGAGAATGATTCAAACTAATACTATAAAAATTACAGGAGCTAGATGTTAGGAAGAGTTTCCTTTTCAGACAATACTTTGATATCATTGTTCAGTAGGCATTGTCGTGACTTCTTATTTATTTGTTACTGATTTATTGAACCACTTGGCTGATCAAACGTGGCTGTTCTTCCTCATACCCCTCTCCTAAAGGGCGAAGGATCCCCTCATGCAAACTTCTGTTGGGAAACTGATCCATGCCAGCATCGCATGGTTTATAAATGGGTGTCAGAACTTTTACACAGTGTTTTCTGACTCAGGCTGTTGAAACTTCACAGTTAGTGAAGGCATCTTAGCCTGTATTAAAAACAGTGTGACCAGCAGGTCCAGGGAGGTGATCATCCCCCTGTACTCGGCACTGGTGAGGCCGCACCTCGAGTGCTGTGTTCAGTTGTGGGCCCCTCACTAGAATAAGGATGTGGAGATTCTGGAGCGTGTTCAGAGAAGAGCCACAAGGATGGGGAGGGCTCTGGAGAACAAGCCTGATGAGGAGCGGCTGAGGGAACTGGGCTTGTTTAGCCTGGAGAAGAGAAGGCTGAGGGGAGACCTCAT
>NW_010173270.1:0-5674 GCF_000695765.1 Mesitornis unicolor | reverse complement strand
GTGGAGTCCCCATCCCTGGATGTGTTTAAAGAGCGGGTAGACGAGGTACTTAAGGATATGGTTTAGTGGGTAGACAGGAGCGGTTGGACGTGATGATCTCAGAGGGCTTTTCCAACCGAGCCATTCTGTGATTCTGTGACTTTTTAGAAGTAACTGCATCATTAGTTGGACATAATAAGTAGTCTACAGTTTTAATGCAAGATTTCCACTACAGCATGCTAAGTGGTCCCATTCAACAAAAATCCAAGACTTTTCTACTCACAATATTTGTATTCAGTAGAAGGTCGAAGATAGGAGCTGATATTTGAAGTTAGCATAAAACCATGAATTGTTGTGATCCTTCTAATTCACCGTCATGTCAAGCAATTTTACGTGTAATTGGACTGTGTGGTGTTGGTTGGACTGAGAAAGATGTGATTCCTTCCCAAACTAAATATATAGGTAAAATTCATTGAAACACAATAAATTGCAATGTACAGAGCTTGTCTATTAACTTTTTTCCTCTTCTACTTGTGCCCACACATGTCTTGGTGAAAATTACTACACTGATGTGTGTTGCATTAGTTTTTCAGTCATAAGAAGAAACGGTCTGATATGCTTTTTGGATGCCGTCAATGTAAATACGAGCAACTAATAATGTCCTTAAATACTGTCCTCTTATTATAAGTGAAGTAGTGTGGGCCTTGAGGTTTATTTTATAAACCTCAGTTACCAATAATGCTTCTTCCTTGTAGGATTGTTTTAAAAATAAAGTAGAAAGAAACCCACATAAATTAGCCCTTCCGAATTGGATTTAATGGCGACGTCTCAAACAATAATTTATGTCACTGTTAAGTTAAGTGGTTTGCTGCATTTTACACAAGAGGGAAAGTGTCGGGATTGGACTCGTCACGTGTGAAGCAATCTTCCCTACCTCTTGGTGGAAAGTTCTGGCTTTTGCCGTACCTGGAGCTCTTTGTAGTCTGCTCTCTCTTCGAGTTCACCTGCAAGCAGATGAGCTCAATCACGTGGAATATTAAACAAAACCCCACCTTTTCTTGAGAAACTATGAGGAAAAAGCATAGAAGAAGGTGCATCAGTGTCCGAGGTGTTTTCTTAACCTTCAGCTTGATACGCCCAGGAGAGACAGTGCCTTCAGGGCAGGTTTTTCTCCCCTTGAGGGGAAGTTTCTTTCAGAGTGGTAGGTATAATAGCCACAGACCAGGAAAGCAGAAAGAAAGCTGGCCATTTCTCTTAGAAGTCAGCTGCTGGTTTTTCTCAGTGGCTCAAAGCCAGTGAGGGTCCTGAGTTTGCTGCTTAAGTACGTGATGAGTTAATGACCCTGGTGCAATCCACTCTGTTTACTTGGCCTATCAAAACAAGGTGCGAGTATTATTTAATAGTGAAGCTATAAACATTTTTGTGATTTTTGTTCCTGGGGGTATCAACGACTATTTGTGCCAAGAAAAGGGAAAAAAGAAGCGCTGCTAACGGTCAGTGGTGTGGCCCTTTTCAGCTAAATTTATGTAAATCCAATTTATTTTGACCCGCTACTGTTCTGGAGCACGGTGGCAAAATGGTTAAGACATCTTGCTATGGAAAGAAGGTGTTAATTTGGGTTCTGCTCTGGATTTACATAAAATTAAGCCTTCAGTCCATCTGTGAATATTTATCTGGTCATTTCTGCTGAGGAATCAAAGGTGGCAAAATGAGATGCTTGACACACCACTGACTTTTTTGTCTGTGCCTACAAAAGCTGGTATGCTTTAACTATGTTAATCTGATACGTCAGTTGGGTTTGGCATGGATTTTTAACTTTTCAAAACTGCAAAGCACCACCTCTCCCCCTAAACTACCTTTTTTTCCGTTAATAGGTGGTATAATCAAACCCACTAATGCTCTTCTATCCAGATCCCTTTTCATACCTGTCCTCTAATACGAAATTTAGGGATAATAATCCTAAGTTTTAGTTCTTGAATTGGAATATTAAAACGTGTTTATAAGCTTTATTTATATTTGGTTCTTTATTATTCTTTTGGCTTTTTTGGTTTCCTTCTCTGTTTTGCAGCCTCTTCATCCTTTTCTTTCTTACCTCAGCTTGGGGATCGAGGTCGTACTTTCTGTTGCTGTTTATTTGCTTCTAGCACAAGGTGCTTGACTGAAGTATCTGCTTGGTACTAATACATATATATGTATACGTGTGCATATTTTTAAAGAATTGAGAATTTTCTTCAGTTGAGCTATGTAACTAAGCCATTTCTGAAGCCAAATAATTGTCGGACGATTTCTAAAATTAGAGATTATTTTTTTTAAAAAAGGAAAAAAAAAAAGGAAAAAAGAAAAACAGAAAATAAACCAACAGGTGTCAGCAAAGACCATGTAACAAAACATTGGGTCAAATCACATCAACAGTATGTGCTGCATTCACGGCAAATCCCTGTTGTTTTTCATTTAATTCTCTCAAAAGATCTTGAGATCCTATTTGTGATCAGTCGGCTCAGAATCCAGAGTATCACACCCATGTGTTAAGATTGAATTGAATTGCTTTCAGTAGGAAACGCAAGAAATCCCTTAGAGGTAATGTCAATTCCATCTTAATGAATTGTTCTCCCACACTATAATCCAAGTGAGGTCTTTTGTGGATTTTTAAAATGCCATTGATTTTTTTTTTTTTTCCTCCACTCCCCCCCTACCTTTTTTTTTTCCTTCCTTTTTTTTTTTTTAGCTTGCAGTGAAAAGAGTCTTTAGAAAGCCCATTCAGCTTTTGGGATTTTTTTGTTCTGGCACGGCGATGGTGGCTTTTTATTTTTTTGTTGTTTGTCCCAGTTCTTAGATAAGGCTGTGTCCGAGAGCAGGATGTCAAAAAGTGCCTTTGCATCTCGCATTGTTGCTTATTGGCAGGTTTGTCACTCGAGGGGCGAAGTGAAGCTCATTCAGCCAAGGCTACGGCAGCGAGCCCCGGGTCAGTCCCACCACTTGAGATTTGCTGCAGGGCAGTCACTTGGAATTCATTTTGCATTTGTTTCGCTGAGCGTCACCACTCTCACACTGCAAAGAGCAAAAAGTTGTGGGTAGGCTACTGTATGCTGTAAGGATTGCTTCCTTCTCGTCCTCATTTTCTCCTTCTGCGTTATTACCAATGAGGAGACAAATCTTACAAAGCAAGGAAATCCATTACTCGTGATGGCCTTGCTTCCTGTGCTTTATACTTGTTTCTTTTTAAGATTAGTGATAAAACCTCCAACCTGTGTACTCTGCCTTGAAGTCCTTAGAAAATACCAGTAGTGCTGAGGCACCTAATCTCTTAGGCTGAATTTAAATTGAAAATGGTATCCTTTCTGCGCCTGTTAAAGATCCCCTTTTTGAGAAAGATTCAAGAGGTGGTAAGTTGTTATGCCAGGTCTGAATTGATGAAACCGTTTCAGGTGCCTGGGATCTAATGGAGAAGTACTGCGTGAAGTCAACTCGAACGTGCTAGTTTAGGGAAAAAGAACAACACAAAGGCGAATGAGGTTGTTTTTGGTCTATGTGTGGGTTTGTCAGCTGAACTGGTAATGTTAACCCATGCTACGAGCCGCTCTGTCACAGGATGGGATTTGACAAATGAATCTGAGGTCGAATTGTTCCCGCATTCTCTAAAGAAATAGAAGAAATCCTGCGTTTCTCTTTACTTCAACTTGAAACATAGCAGATTATACCTGAGCGAGTTGTTGTAGAAGCTAGGCATGGTCAGTCTTCAGTGGTTTCTGACCGAGTCTTTTTCACTATTATTTTTCATTGTAATTTTTTTCCCTTCTTTTTTTCCCCTCTTTTTTTCTGTAATATGTGTTTATGAAGGAGATTAAACTGAAGTTAAAGTATAGTCGACTTATAAGGTTAATAGAGGAATAATAAACTACTAATGACACTAATCCTTTTTATGATATTACTTACGAAAAACCAGGAAGTCAAGCAAGAAGGAAAGTGCCCTCACACCTATGTTTTATTAGGTACAATCTCCTTAATTTTAAGTGTAATATCTCTGTTATTCTAAAGAAATCTGGCCACTAAACCTGCAAGGAAAACTGTTGCCATTAGATTCTCTTATTCTCTGCGCTTTCATGTACTTTGAGAGCTGCCTTTAAAAATTAATGATAACAAGTGATCCGATAAGGTGTTCAGGGATTGTTGTTTCGCAGGTTGACGTCTTCGGAGGCGGAAGCCTCCTATCCACCGAGTAAGTCATTGCCAACACATCTCACTCCTGACGGGAAGTAGCCTGCGTTAACTTGGAGAGAGGAGCTCTGCCTCTATTCGCATTTAGTCCTCGGAGCAGTGGAAAGCGGTAACAAGAGTAGTAGTGGTGGTGATGGGGTCCTGCTTGTGTGTTGAATAGCTGCGAATGAGTATCGTGGAATGAGGAAATCTCAGATCCATCCAGTTGGATCTGGTCCACCAGAAGATTGTATTTAACCAGTAATTTGCTCCGTTCCATTATTTCCCAGAAATCTGCTAGAAGTGTGTAGGAGCCTGCAGTGGTGTGGACAGTTTGGGCTAACACCTTGCACTCCTTTATCCTTTCTCCAAGGCCTTGTAATCCATCCTCTGTCGTGTGAGTGCTTGTAAAGTCAACTGGTCGCATGGGTTTTATCCTTTGTCGTGTCCCATGCGCTTTATTCTTTATCACGTGTTAACCATACACCAACCGTTTGACAGGGCTGGTCAAGAGGCGTGCACGTATGGGAGAAGGGAGGGACACGTGGCATTTGATTGTCTTCAAAGAGACTTTGTGGTTTGCGCTGTCTGAAGGGTTCCTCACATCTGTTGTGAATCCATGGACATTCAATGCATGGTAATGACTTCCAGTGACTGCTGGTTTAGAAGCAAAAGGCCTCAAGTCGCACGGGCCTAAGCCATTTCTTTAATGTGTTTTTAGCAGAGAATTCACTCTTGAGAAAAGGTTTTCCCAATGTGAGTAGTTTGCTCTGCTTTTTTTCCCCTCTGCAGCAGGTTTGTTCGAACACGTAGTCTGGTGATGGTAGAGTTGCCCATGGTTGGTTTTGGTAGAGGGAGCACCAAAAGAAAGAATTCAGAGGGCTTGGGTTGTAAAGCACAGCAGGGAGGATTCTCAGTGAGCAAGGCTGAGTGCACTTCAGTCGTCCCAGCATGGGTTTTGATGCGTTGTGTGCTGAAGCAGCTCCTTGGGTTGGGATGTGGGTGTTAGGACACAAGTCATGGAGTTGTGATCGTGGTCAGTGTACCTGGCCACCTCTGTTACAAAAAAGTTCACGCGTAGGTCAACTGCACTTCCTCACATGTGTGAGGCTGGTTCTCGACATGTTTGATATGCATTACAACCCTTCATTCCATTTCTTACAGACTTAAAATTTGAGGTATATTATTTTAAACTGAGTTATTTTTGAGTTGCCTTCTTGCTTGCTGTTACAGACCTCTGACACTTGGTGCATTGAAGAGGCTCTTTGCTTAAGAGATTTTAAGTCTCCACTTACAATCATGTTTAGGCTTCTGTACCTTTAGGATCTTTGTAACTTTAGGCATGTTGGTCTCAGTGGCTCTTAATTTCTGTTTCCACAGTTGTATGCAGGTATTGACCTTTTGATAGTGTGGCTTCAGGATGGCATATTGCAAAGGTTTTACAAATTCCTTTGCTAACAGAACTTTTCACAGGATCACAGAATCCCAGACCATTAGGGAT
>NW_010173269.1:380-2807 GCF_000695765.1 Mesitornis unicolor | reverse complement strand
CCCATCGCACACACAGACCCGCTGGAAAAATTTGGAAGTTACCGAACACGTATTCAAGTTGTTGGCCTGACAAGTTACTAATGCAGTTAAAGATCCCCTAAGCACAGTAACAGATTTTTAAGAACAGGAAATCACTATTACATGTCTAAATATCAATTAAAGTATCCAAAATGATTAATACTCCTGCAGAACAGCCAACATTTCAAACCCTGCTTGCAAACGTGCACAGAAATACACTTCTGTTTAAATCCTGGAAGAAAAACGTATGCATGACTCAAAGTTTGGTGGAACTCACTTCCCATCTTTGTGCTTGCTTCCTCATCTGCAGGAAAGGATATTGTTTTCTTAATTCAAAGGCTTTTTTCTGAAGGTTACTCAGCTAAGGATTTAAATGGTCTTTTGATATCCTTGAATTTAACATGTTGCAGAAATAATAAAAAAAGAGGCTTACATTAAAAAAAACAGGCCGTTATTTTGATCAGTATGGATGTATTCATCCTGAAGTGTTTTATTTTGCAAGCAAAGATCCCAAGCTTGCCAGCTCTGCAGCTCAGCCACAGCTCTCAGCAAACCCGGTACCAACTCACACACAAACCCGGTACTAACACACACTGCTGCCAAGGCACCAATCCCTCTGAGTTTAACCCTTCTCCAGCAAATAACAAGTGACAGAAAGTCCACAGTGCACATTTAAAGAGACATTTTGGTCAATTTTCAGTGCGCACATCACCACGAGAACAAGGCAGACCCAAATACCCATCGTGCATCTTAAGTAACAGATCAAGAAACGCTTTTCTCAGCAATATTCCTCATTCAGATACAGCTCAGGCGCAGCAGTCAGGTCCAAAGGACAGTACTGGGGGCTCAAATTCTGTCAAACTGTCATTATTCATCCAAGTTGCGGGCACACCATTAATGTCAATGGGACACAAGTGTGCGTCCCTGCGTGCTGTGGAGCGAGACTGAGCTCAAACACAACACCGACCTCACGTCTGAGCACGTCACTGGGCTGTGCTATTCAGGCCCCAGCAGTCGATATTTTCCAGAGATCTCAAACACATGTGCCACACCGCATCCCGAGCCTCATGCCCTGGCACAAAGAGGACCAGCGCTTTCGGATGACCATGAATGCAAGGCATGCGATGGCAACACCAGGTCACCAGGAAAAGCCAGCACGTCCCCTGCTCTGCCACACCATGACCATCGTCTGTGGCTTGCACCAGCCTCCTCCAGGCGCACCCTCTCCTTCCCATTCATTGCCATAATCCCACATCACCACAGTAATGATAATGATGCTGGATCATCTCCATGGTGCTGCCAGGCAAGGACTGCAACTTGACAGCAAAGCAGAGCCAAACAAACCAGTCTGTGAGGAAATAAATGAGAGCTTGGCTGCAATCTCCTAAAGCCATTTCACAGGCAGTGCCAGGAGAGGATAAGTGAGTGCACTTGGACTTCAGGTTTATTACAGCCTGGTGCACAGCCTTTGTTCTCTGTTCCTGGCACTTTGCTGGCCTACATCTCTCATTTAGAGATCCAGGAATTTGGGATGAAGGCAGAATTCTCCCAGTGAGAGGTAGTAGAGGGTACAGCAGGACTGCAGGTCCCGGTCTGGATGAGGCTGATGGACTGACCGGGGTCTGTCGGTCACCTGTGTGAGTGCGGCCCCCGAGGCACCACAGCTCCATCCCACAAAGGGTTGTGTCCGTTTGGAGTCTGTGCTCCACCGAGAGCAAACGGAGATACCAGATCACAGATCACCACTCAAAACATGAGGTATGAGCACCAGATCCTGCTGCACATTGTGTCGAGGGGTCCTGTACGCCTCATTGGCCTCTTCAGCCGCCCCAAGAGGGTGAAGCAGGAGCCAGCCCTCACCTGGGCTCTCCTCCCAGGTCTGCAGTGATTTCGCCTGTAACGGAGTCATTTAAACTCTCCAGACATCAGCTTCACCCCAAGTTAATGATACGCATCCGATAACTGGTCTGAGAAACAGTTTAATTCTTTATACATTGTTTGCAATTAAGAACAGACATCCCACCAGCATAGCATTCTTTCTCAAATTCTTTTTTTTTCCTCTCAGTATTCCTCATATGATCTCCTCTAAAACAGCAAGGTCTTCCTCTCCATTAGATTGTTCTACTGAAATGAGTAATTCAAAATTTACTTATCCAGAATAACTTAAGGAGCTGTGCCTTTGGCCAAAGTCAAAGCAAAAACAGAATAAATCTTCAGGGAATTTTTCAAAGGAGGAACCACAGAGAAACTCCAGAGCTAGTCTGAGTTACCTATTGGGATAATTTTATCTGCTTAGACAGTCAGAGAAAAATAAAATAAAATTTAAAAAAAGAAACTGTCTGCTTGGACCAAAATCCAGCAGCCTAAGCAGACACAATGATTTATCCTGGAGCGTTGTCCTCTACTGCA
>NW_010173269.1:0-349 GCF_000695765.1 Mesitornis unicolor | reverse complement strand
CCCCTCCCTGTCCCTCCCCCCTGTCCCTTCAGCCCTGCCACATCCCCAGTCGGGCACCAGGAGCCCAGGCAAGGCACAAGGCACGGACCAGCGCTCGCAGTGGGAGAGGTCCCGCTCAGCAAACACAGACCCGAAACTTCGCATTCTTGCCCAGAAAACACAAAGCTCAGCCCCTGCTGAGAACGTTTCGTTTATCCCAAACAGCTGCAGAGCCGCCGTGCCCTGACCTGAACACAGCCTTTACTGGGCGAGGGAAGGGAACAGGGCACCAAACGCAGGCGGTGCTAAATAGGGGTTTTTCTCCACTTTCTTGGCAACGCACAGTTGAATTAAAGACCGCATTTACAAA
>NW_010173268.1:0-741 GCF_000695765.1 Mesitornis unicolor | reverse complement strand
TCCCCATCGTTGACTTCTTCCCAATCATTGTAGACTTCCCCATCGTTGACTTCTTCCCAATCATTGTAGACTTCTTCAGTCGTTGTCGTCTTTCCCAGTCGTTGTCTTCTTCCCTGTTGTTGTCGTCTTCCCCATTTGTTTTCTTCTGCCCCAGACTTTTCTTCATAGTTGTGGTCTTCTACCCCAGACTTTTCTCCGAAACGGTTGTCTTTTGCCCCAGTCGTTGTCTTCTTCCCCGGCATTGTCTTCTTTTCCAGTCGTTTTCTTCTGCCCCAGACTTTTCTTCATAGTCGTTGTCTTCTGCCCCAGACTTTTCTACCCAACCATTGTTTTCTGCTCCAGTCGTTGTCTTCTTCCCCATCGTTGACTTCTTCCCAATCATTGTAGACTTCTTCCCCAGTCGTTGTCGTCTTTCCCAGCCCAGCCTTTTCTTCATACTCGTTGTCTTCTGCCCCAGACTTTTCCCCTTAGGCATTGTCTTCTGCTCCAGTCGTTGTCTTCTTCCCTGTCGTTATCTTCTTCCCCATTCGTTTTCTTGTGCCCCAGACTTTTCTCCCCAAGCATTGTCTTCTACCCCAAACTTTTATCCCCAAGCATTGTCTTCTGCCCCAGACTTTTTTTGCGAAGCGTTGTCTTCTTCCCCGTCATTTTCCTCTTCCCCATCGTTATCTTCTTCCCCAGTGGTTTTCTTCTGCTCCAGACTTTTCTTTATAGTCATCGTCTTCTACCCCAGACTTTTCT
>NW_010173267.1:0-12388 GCF_000695765.1 Mesitornis unicolor | reverse complement strand
AATATATAATATATTAGCTCTTCAATTAAGTTTATCTCCCAAGGCTACTGAAATGTTAATCTAGTATAATACAGCATAATCTAGCCTAGTATGGAGCCCAAAGCAGATTGAAGCCCCTCTCCTCTCCTTGGGGAGAGGCCCTGACTGGGATTCCCAAGTGGAAGTGGGGTCCTTCCACTGGAGGACCCTAACCCATGGGTGGGCATCACCCAGTGCCCTGTAATCTACCACTAATCGAGGGATTTCTGTGGCGAACTGGGGAAATTCTTCCCTGGATCAGGGTTTTTAAGTTATTTTCTCTTGCTTAAATATAATAAAAAAGAATACTGTCTGAATTTGGCAGCAAAAGGGCCGTTGTCAGCTGTAGGGGTGGGAAACCCCTCTCGCAAGGACTTTCCATTTTTCCATCTAGAGATCAACGTTTCTAGGTGTCTTTTCACACAACAACCATATCATTCATGCTCTGCTGCTGCTGCACTGCTGCTATGAGTTTGCCTGCATTCTCAGCCCAAAATGCGTGCCCCAGACGTTTGGGGAGTGCCAATTCTGGCGTGTGAAACTGGATTAGGGTGTGCATGCCCTCTGCTGGATAGCACCGACCGGAGTCCAGTGGGTATTTCCTGGCCTTAGGGGACGTTTACTGCGGCGGTCCTGGCTTTGCCCTGGGGTTTGTTGTGTCTGCTGGGCCAAGTCAGCGCGTCCCTTGCTTTGGAAACAGCCAGATTACAACAGAAATAAGTGCTGTAGGACAGAAAGAAGTGCTATAGAACAGAAAAAAGTGCTATGGAACAGAAATAAGTACTATATACTGAGCAATATTACAAATAAATACCATTTCTTTAGGAATGTGTAAGTATTTTAACCTCCGTGCAAGGCAGTGTTAGAGACCTGGGTGGTTCAGCCTGAATATGGGGGTGAAACAGGGGGTAAGCTGCAAAGGCGTTGGTGTTTTGGTATTGAAATTGGAAATTAATCTTCAATATCGGGTTGAAATTGGGCGGCTGGCTGTTTGTGGTGGATTCCCTCGTTCTGGGGTGCTGTGCCCCAGACCTGAGGGATGCGGGTTGTGATCCCCAGTCCCCGCTGCTGCCCGGTGCTGGTTATTTTAGGGGCCTTTTAACAGCGGCGCTGGATGGGGTGGTTTGCAGAGCACAAATGAAGGGAAGCTTTATTGTCCCTTCCCGATTGGGTGCCTTTCATGGCCTTGGATCCTCATTTGTTGTGTTTTAAAGCGATTCTGGTTTCATGTTCGGGTGAAACCCCCGTTTCCAGCAACCCCATAACACGGAGGGATCATCCTGTGCTGTATTCCAGTGTTAAACCAGCCCTGCGAGGCTGACCGAGGAGGAATCGAATTATTAACTTCAGTCAGTTAACACGTGCACTCGACATTAAGCTCGTTTGGGGACATTTGGCTCGTCTTTTGGCTTGGCTGCAGTGTTTTGTGAGCTGGGATCGGTGACAGCAAAAAAAACGGGTGATTTTCATGAAGGGACCACGGGGAGCTCCGGGTTTGGTCCTTTCCTTTCCATCGGCCCCGCAGGTGGCACTGGGTGCCTTGCAGCACCCACCCCATCTATACCTAGACATAGGACATTACTATCTGGTTACACTGTGTGTAAGGAAGGAGTTGGGCCTGCGGGGGCTTTGGGCATTGCCCTTGCCCGCTGAAGCATCAGCTCCGCAGCAGCGAGGTGCAGGACCACTTCTGCTCCGAATTTCCCCGCATGAGGTTGCTGAAGCCAGCTTGATTTTAGTACCGGGCTTAGGATTTAATTTCCTTTGCGTGTTTTGATGGTGCTGTTTAGAAGCGAAAGAAAACACCTCCTTTTGTAGCGGTGCTTGCTGGGGCGTCGTAACGGCTCTGCAAGAGCCCTGGCTGTTTGCTACACTTCAATGCGAGGGCAGAAATCCTCCTCCCTGCCAAAAAGATCTCTCCCCTCACACTGTGCTGCGTGCTGGGGGGTGATGCCATTCAGGTTATTGGGATGAACACGTTCCCGTAGCCCTATCCCTGCTTCGTGGACCTTCCCTAGATGAGATTCGGTCTCGTTTGTGCTGTTTTGTGCACGTTATTGCCCAAACTTTGTTTGAAATCTGTTTGATTTCCTCCTGTCCGCGCTCCGCTGTAGCACAAAGCAGCGTAGCTCATTACCATGATGCTCCCGTTGCCATCCGGTGGGATTCTTTGTGATGTAAAACACGCCCTGGCCAACCTGGCGGGGATAAATCGGGCGTTTTGACCACCTATCCTATAGGGCAGAGCGTGGGCTGGTGGGGAAGGATGTGGCTGGACCCCAGGGCAGGGCGGGTTCAGGCTCCTTAGCCCAGCTCCGCTCTTTAAACCGCGGGAAAGGGGACGTGGCAGTGCCAGCAGCTGCGGATGGGAGCCGCGGGGACGCTGCCCACCCACCCCTTTTGTCTCCTTTGCGCCCTGCCAGGACCCAGCCCCGGTGAGCACTGGGGGCTCACAAAGGGGCCCAGGCTCCGTCAGCTGCCAGCCTTGTGTGGGCAGAGTGGGGCTGCACCCTCAGCGCAGAGCCCTGAATCCCATTTAATACCAGAACCATTTGCCTTTTGGATTCTCTTTCCCCTTTTTTTTCCTCCCTATAATGAATTTTAGCTTGATTTCTCTGCTGAAACGAGTCAGGTTTTCAAATCTCTGAGGCCAAAATGAACCAAATAATCCTGGTGATGTGGCTGTCCCCATCAGAGGTCTTGGTAGGGCAGGGTCAGGCAATGGATGCTCCCACGCTCCCCTTCTCCTACAGCCCAAATTCAACAAGCAGGAGGAAATTTGGGGTGCAGAAGCAGACGAAAAGGGCTTCGTGCTCCTCATAATGCAGATAAACCCTATAACACGTGTGTGCACAAAATACAGCTGAAAGGGGCTGGGAGCTTGAGCCCACTGCCGAGTTGCCCAGAGCTGTATCCCCAGCGTGCTCAGCGCTGAATTTGCCTTTAACTCCTCATCCGCAGCCGTTAAAACGCCAGTCCCTAACACATGTGCTTTTATTTTTTACCCTTTTCGGTCAAACCAAGACCCAAACCCCAAGTGTAAGGCGGCGGAAACCTGAATTTAGAATATTCCAGTCAAACATCTCAAAAAAAAACCAACCCCCACGTCCGACATGAAATCGGTGTAAACGCGGCATCAATGGCTTCGCTTCCCTTTCTCTGCAGATGGACGGGGTCTCCTCGTGCCTCGGGTGCTGCCAAGCCAAGGTGGGAGCGGGGAACCCCAGCGCTCGCGTTCGGGCTTGGAAGTTGCTTCAATTTTCTACTTAATTTGATTAATTTTTCAAAGGCCACCATGGCAAGGGAAGGGAAGGGGCTGCTTTATCGATTGGTTGGCAATCCCGCGCCGCTTCGCTTTCCGCCTCTGAAACAAATGCAAAGAGGATGTCTCCGAGGCGGCCGTTTTAGTTTGGCGGAGATGAGCGGTGCTTTTTCTGCCGAGGTATTTGGGAAGCAGAGGTTCGGTGCTGGGCAGGAAGCGGGAGCAGCGCGCCGCTCCTTCTTTGTCTCCCCTTTGATCGGCACGCACGGCGCCGATTAATCGAGCCAACCCGTCTATATCTTGACACGGGCGCTGGTGGCTTTCCGTGCCTTACCTAAGGAGCCAGTGCCCAGGATTTGCCCGGCCTTTGTGGGGGCAACTTCTCTGTGGAGCTTTGTTTGCCAAGCCCCGAAAGGGCCCGGGGCTGCTAACGAATGGCGCGTGTTAGCCTTTGCTCCTCTAGGTATCGGCCGCCTCCCGAGATGTGTTATTCCTCTGCATTTCCAGCTCCCTTCCTTTTATTTATTTGCCTTTTATTTATTTATTTTCTTAAAAAACAAAACCACAACAAAAATCCCCGCCTTGCCACAAAATAGCACCGAGGGGGTTACTTTTTCGGGTTTGAAACCCGGACAGCGGGCGCTCAGCTCGGCTCGGCTCGGCTCGGCGCGGTAAAAAGGCTCGAGCGATTAACGCCACCCTCATGCCTCCTTTTGAGTAGGTTTTTAGCCATGGGGCTTGGCACTGCCACCGTTGTCTTTGTGCCAAAAAATATCCGCAGCGGCTGCCGCATTCTCGTACGAGAGGGTTGTCTCGAAAATTCCGCAGTGAATGCGTCGGGCGGCTCCGGCGCTGGAGACGCTGCCTGGTTGGTTTTTTTTCAAGCATTTTTAAGGGGGATAAAATAGCAGATCTTTAGCTGTCGTAAGGCACGGCGCGGGCTGGGGGGTTCGAGGGGCTGCGAACGCTGGAGGATGGAGAGGAACCGGAGAAATTCAGGAGCTTTTTGTGTTTGCCAGCACAAATAGTTGCTTAAAAGAGCCCGCTCTTGCATGTTATCAGCGCTCTGGCAAATTTTATTATCTGAAACAAATGTGCCAGTGCATTTTAAGCAGAAAATCAACATCAAGACTGTGGCTAATTTTAAACGGGCACTTTATACAAAAGATATTCAGACCTGCCCCCCCCTGCACACACACACACACACACACACACCCCCCCCTCCCTTTCCCAAAAGGAAGCGTCGTTACAAAAAGTAGGATAGATCCATAATTGCGGTCGATGGCGAAACATCGACGTATGGGCGGTTTTTGAACGCTGCCTCGACTTTTTCATCCGTTTGGGGGATGGAGGAGGCAGGTTTGGGGCCGTCGGTGGGAACAACAGCCCCACGAATGTAATGAAGTTGAGGGATCCGTGCTCCCTCGCCACCTCCGGAGACGTTTCTGTTTGCTGGGAATAAGCGGATGCTGGAGGTGCAATCTTTACAAGGAGCATAATCCTAAATAAAATAATAAATAAGAAGAAGGAAGGGGGGGGGGAGGTGGAAATATAAAGTCAGGCTCCTGCTGGCTGCTGTGCCGCTTTGGTACCTCGCAGACTTCGACAGAGTCCTGGACGAGTGCCCATTGATGTCATGGAAACACTCAAATTACTGAGAATGATTCATGTCTACGCCGCTCTCTTATCCTCCCCCACACAAAATAGGAGTCGATGTGAACCCTGACAACTTGTAATTTGCAGCGGGTTTATTTTTGTATCCGGATAAATATTTTTTCACAACTGAAATTAAGACGAGGCTGCCTGCGTCTGAGCCGATGGCGAAGCAAGATTACGGGGGGACCCGGGCGCTTCGGTACCGCGCCGCTCGCGCTCGCTTCCCCCTCGCCCCTCTCCTGCTCTTTGGGATTGATTTTTTTTTTTTGCTTTCCCCGGCCGGGTATTTGCGTCGACTTCCCGGCCCTCTTGGGGCGGTGGGGAGAAGCACACGTTATCTGCCGGCGAGACATTTTGTGTGCGGGTCTCGGCGTCGGGCTTGCCATTAAAATTTCACTGGCATTTCGGCCCTGAATTATTTCGGCGAGGGGCTCCCGGGGCTCCCAACCTGCGGGGTGGGCGATTTTTTGGGCAACCAGCTACGAGGGCTTTCCGAAGTTGTTACGCGTGCGAGCGTCCCGGGGATTGCAAATCAATTTTGGAGGTTCCCTTGTCTAAGGAATGACTTTAACAGTGGGGCAGCAAAAGCAGCCTCTAGAGAAAGATGATTTTTAATAGCTCGCAGTGGTGAAACTTTACCGAGAATACCTCTAAACGGCAACCAGACCTCTATGTGTGTGTGAACGGGGAGGCTCGCGGAGCGCGGCCGCGGCGTTTTGGGAGCGATCCAAATTGACTCCATCGCCCTTTGTCTGACGAGCCGCCTCGCCCTGGCTGCTTCCTGAGATTTGGGTCGCGGGGGGGAAGCGCGAGGGGACGCACGCGAGGGGACGCGCCAGCCTGGGGACCCGTCCCCGCCGCCGGCGTTGCTCTGAGCCCCGAAACTCGTGGGATGTTGTCATTACCATAATCTGATATTGGTATAGGACATTTTTAGAGGGTTGCCACCAGATACTGGGTACCCAGCCATGTTTTTGGGGTGCTGAGGCGGCCCTGGCACCGCCAGGAGCAGACATAAACTGAGCATCTGGTAACCGGGCCCGTGTGCTGTGGCTTTTATGCCCCAGCCTGTAATAAGAACTTTAATTTTACGAGTGCTTTTTACTGTGTTCCTGGATGTTTTGTTAGATGATACCTCCCCCCTCCCCATAAGGGTGGTCTTTTAGTGCCAACATGTTTTGTACCAGCCCTCTCGACTGCTCTTTGTCTCGGGCGCACGTGGTGCGGTGCCACTCAGCCGTGGCTGTAGCGCTCTGCAGAAACCACCTCTTCCCTCCTTAGCCAAACCTGGAAAAAAACCTCTCTTTTGCTTCGTAAATACGGCATGGCCTTAACCAGTGCTGGTGGATTTGGGTGTTAAAGGCTTCCTGGGGGAAAAGAAGGGGGAAAATGGGTGTCTGGGGCTGGCAGGGAGCCTTGGCAGGCCTTGGGCCCTGCTCAGGCCTTGGGCCCTGTTCAGGCCTTGGGCCCTGTTCAGCCCTCAGCGTTGGATGCAAATGGTGGATTCCCAATCAGCTGCTCCTTCCCAAGGGCTGATGCCTTCATCACCTTCATCCAAGGGGAATTTACTCCTGGGAAAGAGCAAAGTGAGGGACATGGGGTGGTGGGACACCTTGGGAGCATGGCTTTTGGGACAGGGAGGGTGCCTGGGTGCTCAGGCCTGAGGCAGCAGGGAGGCCCGGAGGAGGTGCGCTCATCCAGCTGAAGGAAACCCATGAAATCCCGGCTCTGGGAAGCATGTGGAGCTGCACAGCCGAAATTGGGAAGTTTATTTCCCATCACCATCCTCAGCATGAAGAAGTGCCAGTCCTCTTCTGATGCCTACATGCATCGTGCAGTCAGCAGGGCCTATTTTACAGCTGCAAACAGCGCTAGGAAAAGGTGGTGGACATCATCTGAAGCACTGTATATATAGATAGATTTTTTTTTTTCTGTTTAGATTTATTAGATGTTTATTTTTCTTTCTGTTTCTCTTAACAGGTAAAACAGAAAGGAGTTCGTACTCGTCGTATGGAAGAGAGTCGAATTTACAGGGTTGCCACCAGGTAAGTGAAAAACCTGCCCGGCAGCGGGGCTGTGACAAATACTCTGGTCAATGACATTTGCTGCTTAAAGTTGTACGTCTTGGGGGTCAGCTCCGGCATAAAAGGTGATGGCTGCAGATGTGCATTGCTTAGAAATAGGCTTTATTTGCAAAAATGCAGGTTTTCTAGGCAGGGTCTGGTTCCTGGAGCCCATGAAGGCCTGGGTTGACCCAACACCGCCCCAGACGGAGCCACCTCGATGGTTGTCCCTCACGCCGACGCCGCGGCCTTGGGCACAACGGGGCCTTCGCAGGGCTCACGCCCGCGGCAACGCCGTGGAGCTGGTGTCGGCCCCGCGCCTCGCCTGGCTACCGCCGTAAATCAGAGCTTCCCGAGGATCCGTCCGATGTTGTGTGAAAACAAGGTTGGATTGAGGGATAAAAATGTCTGTGAAAATATGATTTGTTGTCCCTTTTTGTTTCGGAATTGTTTTTGGCTGGAAGTCAAGGCCAGCAGGCTAACAGCAAAGCCGTCTCAAGGGAAGCGCGCGTGAGCTCGGAAAAATACGAGGAGTTGAATTAAATAATAAAACGCCGGCGCGGTACAAAGGTGCAGCGCGTGTGCGCGCCTCCCCGCGCTTGGCATTTGCATACTTTTAAGTCTCGGGAGAAAGTCTGCGACTAAAAATACTAGCGGTAGCCAAAAGTCTGTGCTTTGTTTCGAGACAATTGGTTTCTTTAAGAGCCGCTTTCCTTTCTCATTTCGGTAGCGATATTAATCGCGGCGGTTCGACTCGTTTTGTTCTTGAGGAGTGCTGGGCTCCCTTCTTTTCCAAGTGCTGGAAGAATTTAATAGGGCTTCTTAATATTCAGAGCTTTATGCTCTTCAGATCTGCCAGGGTAAAAAAAAACACAACAACAACAAAAAAGCAACCAAACAAAACCCAACCAACAGCAAAAGAGCCCAAATTCCTCTTATTTCCCTATAGGAAAGGGAAAGACTTGAGCCCATCTTTCCTTTTCCTATGTCCACGTTGTTCAATAATGTAGGGAATTTTGGTATTTTAAAAATAATCCGGCGAATATTTAGTGTGGGTGAACGGAACAAGTTGAGCAATGGGACAGAAATGGGTGTTTGCTGGTGTAGTGTCTGGAGGCCGGGGCTCTGCGCTCCTTTCCCGCTTGAATTTTGGGGCGGTTTTGGGGGCGTGGAGCTTGGGTCGGTTCAGTTGGTACAGAAATCATCATCTCTTTAGCTGGATCCTTAATTATTGCATCTACACGGCAGCGCCCTGTGGTTGTGTGGGGGCAGTGGAGGATTGATGGAGAAAACCCTGCCTCTTCCTTCCCTGTGGGTCATGAAAGCTTGAGGAATATTGGGAAAACACTACAAAAAAGGACAGATAATACCAATTATTTGCCCTGCGGGTGAAGCAGGTGAGCGGTGCCCAGACAGGAAGGAGAAAAAGTACATTTAAAACAGGAATTTTACGTTTTTGAGAGGTACAGAAGGGAATAAGGCTCAACGCCGAGCCTGGGCCATCTGCTGCGTGTTCTCCGGGCTGCGGAGCTATCGGGATCCACCAAGTTATTAACGAGTATGGAAGCACACAAAAAGCTGCGAGGCTTCTCGGCCACGCTCTCCCACGGAGCGAGGAAAGATTGGCTCATCTAGAGAGAAGATACTGAGGAGAAGCGGTGAATTCCAGTGGTGCTGCTGGCTGGGAAGGCCCTGAAACCTGGGGCTGTCCACGGGATCACAGCAGCGCTCCCTTTTTTCCCCGAGGCGGGGAGGAGCGCGCGGGTTCGGTCGACTCCTGCAAGGGAAATTGCCACCTCCAGATGTGATGCATTGCTCTCCGCAGATGAGTTCCCGGAACGATTAAGGAAAACTAAATACCTAACGATATTGAACTCGCTGCCTATTAATCTTGGAGGTAGGAAGCAAAGCCAGCGACGTCTCCTGGCGCGGATGGCGAGGCTGCGTCCCCGCGCTGCGCTCGCACCAATGAGAGGAGAGGTCGGGACCGCAGCAACACATTCGCTTCGGGATGATTTTCCTTCCCCGAGCCTGGGGCCCAATCGGGCTCTGGCTGCAAAGCATAGCAAAAACGTGGCTCTGATGGCAGCGGGAGCGGGGGAAAGCTCGTCCTGGGAACGATTTAATTCCATTAGAGAGGAGTCGCGGAGGAACCGTGAGCCCAGGTTGTTGTGGAGGCGCTTTTGAAACCTGGCGTTCGTCGAGTTAATGGCCAAAAGCTCATTTCATTCGGTGGAGTCAGGGGTTTGCGGGTTGTCTGAATTCTGTGCTGCTCTGTCTCCCCAAAGATCCATTTGGTGTCAGACTGAGCTGGTTCGGGGGGGATTAGCAAGGCGGCAGTGTTACAAAAAGCCTACCTATGTGGTTGGTTTAACTTCATTCTGGTTTCCTGCACCGCTGGTTGGGGTACTCAGGATGTAAGGGCCTGCACGGGGCAATGAAGAGCGAGGCGTCTGCTGCTTTATTGCTGTAAATCTGCTTTTTAAGGAAAGAAAGAGCGAGAAGAAAGGGTTTGGTGGGTAGAGCTGGGCATTGGCCAGCGGTGCAAGGAGCTGCAGAGGAAACGGGAGCGTGTGGAGATCACCGTGCTGTCCCAAAAGTGAGGGGCTGTGCTAATTCTGCAGGGTTTCTGAAGCACTGATTGTTCCTTAGTGCAAGAGGAGCTGAGACACGAAATACTATTATTATTATTACTACTACTACTATTACTACTACCGATTACCATTACTATTACCCTAGGGCGTGCTGCTTCCACTGGTGTGGATCAATCGGGTGCTGGTCAATGGGTCCTCCTTGGAGTAACCCAGAGCTGCCCCGGTTTTCTGAGCGAGAGTTGATTCAGGAAAGCCGTGGGTAGCGAGAGCTGTAAAATGAGCTGGATGGCCAGAAAAGGTGCCCCGTGGATTTCCAAGGCAGCGCACAAGCATAAAAGTAGTGGAGTTGGACCAGCTCTATTCAAAACAGCGTGACCAGCAGGGCCAGGGAGGTGATCATCCCCCTGCACTCGGCACTGGTGAGGCTGCACCTCGAGTGCTGTGTTCAGTTGTGGGCCCCTCACTAGAAGAAGGATGTGGAGATTGTGGAGCGTGTTCAGAGCAGAGCCACAAGGATGGGGAGGGCTCTGGAGAACAAGCCTGATGAGGAGCGGCTGAGGGAACTGGGCTTGTTTAGCCTGGAGAAGAGAAGGCTGAGGGGAGACCTCAGCACCACCTCCAACTGCCTCAAGGGAGCTTGGAGAGAGGTGGGTGCTGGGCTCTGCTCCCAGGTGATGGGGATAGAACAAGGGGAAACGGCACCAAGCTGTGCCAAGGGAGGTTCAGGTGAGAGCTAAGGAGGAAGTTCTTTCCTGAGAGGGTCGTCAGAAGCTGGACCAGGCTGCCCAGGGGGGTGGGGGAGTCCCCATCCCTGGATGTGTTTAAGGAGCAGGTAAATGAGGGACTTAAGGATATTAGTGGGGAGACAGGAACGGTTGGACGTGATGATCTCAGAGGGCTTTTCCAACCGAGCCATTCTGTGATTCTGTGTGTGTGAGCTCAGCCTGCTTTTTGGTGGTTTTTTTTTTTGAATAAAACACAACTGCTCCCAAAATACAACAAACTCGATCCATGGGCATGAGGTTCACTTTGGGTTAGGGATGTTTTAGCTCAAACGAGCCCGTGTGTCCCATGGAGGAAGGCGAGGACGGCCTCGGGTGTTAATGCTGTGGCTGTCTGGGGCGCAGAGAACACGCCAAGGCGTTTGGCAGAGCTTTGGGGCAGGAGTGACCAAAACCTGAGGGCAGTGGGAAGGGGAGAAATAACATGGGCTGCACCGGCACCCAAACGCTCTTGGTCTGCTTGCGTTGGATCAGACGGGACGGGAGCGTCGCAGCACTTTGGTAGTTCTCTTTAGTCCTTCCTTAGTTATCGTTTGTCCTCATCTTGTTCTCTTTGTTCCTTATTCAGTTTTCTCATTTAGTTCTCTTTATTCCTTACTTAGTTCTCTTTATTTCTTATTTAGTTCTCTTTAGTCCTTATTGAGTTTCCTTTAGTCCTTATTCAGTCATATTTATTCCATATTTAGTTCTCTTTATCCCTTCTTTAGGTATCTTTATTCCTCCTTTAGTTTTCTTCATTCCTCCTTCAGTTTTCCTTATTCCTTCTTTAGTTCCCTTTATTCCTCACTTATTTCTCTTTATCCCTTCTTTAGTTTTCTTTATTCCTTCTTTAGTTTTTAGTCCTTATCTGGTTTTCTTTATTCCTTCTTCTCTTTAGTCCTTATTCAGTTCTCTTTAGTCCTGATTTAATTCTTTAGTCCTTATTCAGTTCTCTTTAGTCCTTCTTTACTTCTCTTTAGTCCTTCCTTAGTTCTCTTTAGTCCTTCTTTAATTCTTTATTCCTTCTTTAGTTCTCTTTAGTCCTTATTCAGTTCTCTTTAGTCCTCATTCAGTTCTCTTTAGTCCTCCTTTACTTCTCTTTAGTCCTTGTTCAGTTCTCTTTAGTCCTTATTCAGTTCTCTTTACTCCTCATTCAGTTCTCTTTAGTCCTCCTTTACTTCTCTTTAGTCCTTGTTCAGTTCTCTTTAGTCCTTATTCAGTTCTCTTTAGTCCTTATTTAATTCTTTAGTCCTTACTTAGTTCTCTTTAGTCCTCCTTGACCTCTCTGTATTCCTTATTCAGTTCCCGTCATCCCTTACTGACGGCCTGCTCACCTTCCCATCCCAACCCCCACAAGGCCGTGCAAGGCCCGCACACGGGGAAGGCGTCGAGAGGTGCTGCGTGCGCGGAGCCACCGCTTCCCGTTCCTGTTTGCTCCTGAGCACCGGGGCAAAGAACCACGTGTCACTGGGGTTGTGCGCAGTAAGTTGTCGGGTTCCATCCCTGTGATGCGCCTGCAGTCGGACACCACAGCACGGCTGTGTTGGGGAATGTGTGTGTGTGTGTGTGTGTGTGTGTGTGTGTGTCGCAGCGCCCTCCCTTCCCTTCCCAACAGCTGCTTTCGCATGGCGAGCTCCGCCGTGCGTATTCCCCCGAGCCCCCCTCTAATAATCGAGGCGCATCTGCCGCTGCGGCGCGCTAGGCGTGCACGGCGTTATTGCGAACCGTACCTGGCTAGCCTGGAAATCCAATCACTGCGGCCACAATTCGATTGGGCTGCTCCCTTCTCGGGAGATCTCGCAGACCTCATTGGATCAGTCGCTTGGCGTGTCTTTGCTTAGTCAAATAACGAGGTTTGCTCGCAGTCTGAAGGCGAGATTCCTTTACCTGTAATCATTTCTCCTCCTTATAAAGCACAAGCGGTGCTAAAGCGATACAAGGCACCTCGTGTAGCATTTCGGCTGCTACAAAGCCTACTGCTAAGCCACTTTTTGTGATCAGATGTGCGGCGTCCCTGGCCTGAACAAAAGGCTG
>NW_010173266.1:0-1172 GCF_000695765.1 Mesitornis unicolor | reverse complement strand
AACTGGCAAACACATGCCCTGTAGATTAACTGTGTGATTCCTCAAGTAATCCTTGCAGCCTCTAGGAAAACTTGAACTCAACAATCCCACATAGATTCCAAAGTTGTCCATATCTTTACAGAACATGGCCTGAACATTGGTGCTTTAATGATTGTTCTAAGCTCTTAGCAAAATACTCTTTAGTCCAGTATTACTACTTCATATTCATTTGACTTTATGATATTCTGTTAACATGTCTATAGTGGCTACTTGTGTATATAATATTATCAGAACTGACTGGATCTGTGATCCCACAGCATGGCAGCACTCAGCAGGCACAGACTGCGGCTCTCTGGAACTCCTCCCTCTGCTCTACCTGCAGCTGGCCCCACAGGTACATCAGGTACATCACTGAACACTTGTATCAGAAGAACACAGATAGCTTTGCTTTTAACGCTTAGGCTGTATTTGGTGTCTTACAGAGTTCCTAGTTTGTTGTTGCTACATGAATAATAAATACAGAGCTTCCACACTTATTTGTTAATGAGTGGCTTAAAGAAATATCTTTGGGAATGAGACCCTGAAGTCTGAACCTTCCCAATAACAAAGGCTTGACCTGTGCATGCTCAGTTCTATTAGACAAGTCTTAGGTTACGTTGTGGGGTTTTTTTTACGTTTTGATGCTTTCTCATATGCAGACTTGCAGCTTGTCTACCCCAGAGCGCTGGCACTCATCCGCTATACTGCTGTCTCGCTTTCCTCTCTGCAGAAAGAGGGGAAATCCCATCCTTTTAAGATGGTTGACTTGTGGCTGTATTTAACTAATTCATGCACATTTCCAGGAGCTGACGCAGCCGTGGTGATGTCGAAGGAATGACAGAGCACAGCACGCACACAGGGCACGACAGACGGGGGAGTCCCGTTGCTCCTTCCATGTTGCTCATGTTGTTGTTGTGACAGCAGCACATGTCTTTTCTCTGCATCAGTAACAGCTACTCGCAAGAGCTCCCAGTCTTTTGCTATTTGTTTACGTTCCTGTGGTTAGTTTTACCTATCACCACTCACTTTGACTTTGCCATAGAAGCACAGATTTGGGTGCTAGGGAGTATGGCAAATCCAGAAGAGGCAGCCAAAAACTGCTCGAGTGAGTGAGCTGGAGACGCTCCTCAGAACCACGTCCTCGCTGCCAGACA
>NW_010173265.1:18234-22217 GCF_000695765.1 Mesitornis unicolor | reverse complement strand
AGGTTCAATAAGCTGAGGAACTCCTTAAAATGGTATACTCTGAAAAGCTGTCTCCTTTTGTTGTTGCAAGTAGTATGGGGATGGATAGGAGAGTTCTCAATGGGATGCTTTTCTAAATACTGGACCCCCAACCTTGCATGAACATAGGGGCAAGAAGGCAGCCACAGTCTCCCTGCTTTCCCCAGCACCAGGCTGCTACCTAGAAATGGCTCCAAGATCCACCCCTGCTTCTACCTGCCAGCAGAACTGGTTGGCCTCAGCTGGGAGGGGGCACAGCACCTGTGCTCATCCCACGCTCCTGAGGCTGGTGAGCCTGGTTCACACCCTGGCAGGGTCTCTGTCGTGCCCATCCTCCTTTAGGGTCTGAACTAGCCTGTGGGCATAAGTGCTGCTAGGTGCTTCATAACCTCTTCCAAAATCAGGGAGGAGAAAAGGAGGACCCGACTGTCCGAGGCAGGCAGCAGTGCCCCACACAGGGAAGAGCCCTCTCCTCCCAGCTCCTTGGCGCTCCTCACTGATTCAGAGTCAACATAATGGGGCCGAGATGGCGCCATTGATCCTGCTGGGCAGGCGGAGCTGCTGCACGGTAGGGATTAGTAATGGCTTTCTTCCCCATGGCACTGGGTCACAGGATTCAACCCTCTGTACAACCCCATGGTGGAAACAGTCTTCCTCCTGGCCTGCCACCAGAAACGTGCCTGTGGAGCAGCCACTGGTCCTGGGGAATGGAGTAATGGCAGCAGCTGCTTAGGGAAATTAGGAGTTGGAGCCAAGTGTGGAAAAAAAACCAAAACAGGGACCAGACGGTCACCACAGGTGGAGGACAGACCTACCCTGCCAAGGCAGCCAACCATACTCTTAAGAGTAGTTCCCTGGGAGGGTCCTTCCTCCAGCCCCCTAGGACAGGCAAGTCTATGCAATTAGGGAACTCCTACAGTCAAGATATGTCTTGGAGGGACTCAGGTTGCCAAGACCTTCGCTGTACAGCTCCTTCTGCTCTGTGCCACCACAGCATAACCTTGCTCCTTGCAGCTGCCTGGGGAAGGCCTGGCCAAAGGTGACTGTGGCTCCAGCAAACCCCCCCACCTACAGCTGGGCAACAAGAGCAGAGAGGAGGAAGAGCATCACTCTAGGATGAACACCCATTCCAGCTGCAGGTGCCAACAGAAGAGCACACACAAGGTCAAGGGAAGTTCTTGAAGCCGGTGTTTGGAAGACGTCACTCTCCTTTCTAAGAGGGAATACCTCCCTTTCACCACAGACAATGTCACAGGCAGATCTTCATTTCCTCAGCTGCCAGAAGTGGAGAAGGTAATTAGATACCAGTATGGCCTCAGAACATTGCTCAGAGTAGAGATCTAATCACAGTCCTTGTGGCTCATAAACACAATGTTCTATTGGAGGCTACAAAAGGCACCTGAGGTCTCCCACCACCCCTGTGACCTGTAGCAGCCAGGGAGGAGCAGAGGGTTGCAGCCCTCTAAGTCAGCATCAGCCTAAACCGAAGGCTACAGCGACCAACTCCTGCTGCATGAGGCTCCGGTGCTGCTCGCTGCTAGTGCTGGCGCCCTGCCCTAAGCCCTGGCTTTGAGGGGTTGGGGCAGGGCTGTGCGTGGCTAGACCATAGGTTATTCTTAGATGTGAAAGGATCATGAGCTCGCTCTTCCCCCTAGATTCCTGGAGACATCCATGGGCCTCTGGCATGTAACTTTTAAGCCCACAGGCTGGCATCTGCTGCTCTACCCATATTAATATGAGATAAAGAGTTTCAAAACTAAGTTAAGAGTAGTAATATGATGTAAGCAGCTGAAATAGGTGATTTAGAGCATCCAGTGCTTGAATAACCTGAGCTACCCAAAGGAAAAGAACTGACCTGTTTCTTCCCTTTGCCCAAAACCAGCATCAACTCCTGCTGTGACTGCTCACATCAGTAATCACCAGTCTGAGTGTCTGTCATCATTGGGAGCCACTGATTAATTTATCCGAGTCTGAGAACCGAATTAGGGTTACAGAAAGGGGGTAAGGGGGTCAGGAGGGGCATCTGTGCTTAGTTGATGGGTTGTGCCTAATCCCTGAGCTCACCTAGGATCACCAGCTGTAGATCTGTATTTACCTTTCCAGGGAACTTGAAAAACAACTTCTGCCCAAGAGGAAAAATGGTATAAGAGCCTGCAAAAGGCAGGTAGGCAACAGTTCCTGGCACTGCCTGTGAGCTTGCAGAGTTGTACAGTCATTTGCAGGACGCAGGCTCTAGATTACAGCCATGTAAGGCCTGTCTCCCTGTCTTCCCCTACGCTAGGTTGTGGAATGGAGCATGCAAAATAAAAAGGGAAATCTGAGACTTACACTGTGGCAGACTGAACAGTTTACATTCTTGTCTGCCATTATATCCTCCTCCCAGCTTAGTCCTTATCTGTTTGACCTCACATAGCCAGCATCAAAAACACTGATATTTAGTACAGAGGAATTCTGGAGTTCAAATGAGATAGCACTTCAAGGGGGAAAGAAATATGCTCACAATATACTTCTCCTGGACTATGTGGAATCAAAAGCAGAAAAGCAGAATGGTTGAGGTTGCTCAGCACCTCTGGAGAGTGTCTAGTCCACCCTCTGCTCAGAGCCATGTCCAGTCAGGTTTTGAATGTCTCCTAGGATGGAGACTGTACAACCTCCCTGGGCAACCTGTTCCAGTGTTTGACCACCCTCTTTTTGTGTCCTCTGTTGCAAATTGTGACCACTTTCTCTCATCCTGTCACTTGGTACTTCTGGGAAGAGTGTGACTGCATCTACTTTGCTCCTTCTCTCCACCAGGTATTTACATGCTTTGGTGAGATGCTCCCCAAGACTTCTTGTATCAAAGCCAAACAATCTTGGCTTTCTTAGCTTTTCCTCCCAGCGCTGCCCTGTCTTTCTCAAGGAAAATCTTCCTGAGGTGTCTTGGATCTCGCTACACTGGAGAACACATGAAAAACCTTCTTTTAAATCTTCTTTTAAACCTTTTTAAATCTTGTATTGCTCCTTCTGCTGACAGTGGCCAAACACTGCTGAATGGGGGCCTCGCTTGTGCCACGTGAGACAAACCCTGGACTGTTGCAACTGAATTCAAGAGCTTTATGACGACATTAAACTTCGGGGAGATCAGGTCATAGATGTCAGTAGGAGTAGGACCATAAGGTGGTGGTGTTTTCTTTTTTAAAAATGCATCATTTGTTCCACTTCGGGGTATCTGATGCAATAACTATGTCACAGTTTTCCTCTGTCACATCCTTTCCCACATGACAGTGGAAACATCACTTCAAAACAGCATTCTGGATGCTTTCCTTTCCCCCACACTCCCACTCCAGCTCTACTTGCCATTAAGCTTTCTTCAGGTTTACCACATGCTTATTCTTTCCATTGGCTGCAGAATTTCTAAGGTGTTCCTGTAACTGCTCCTGCAGATTCTAGACCAAATTTAAAAAGAAAAAAACCCTAAAAAAAACAACTACTAAAACAACCAAGCACCAAAGCCCTTCATCTGACAACTTGTCCTCTCTGGCCTGATATATTCAGGTCACTTCTCTGGGCTTGTTTTCGCCACAGAAGTTCTACCCCAGGTAGGGTCTGCCCTCCACTGAATACGTAAGACCATCAGGCTACCCACACACGCTGCCTAGAAAACTGAGACAATTCTTGGTACTTCAGCAAGAAATATGACTGAGCAAAGTTCAGAGATTAGCCTCACATCATGGAGAGTAGGTAAGCAAAAAAGAAGGGGGACCCTCTCTTATACACAGTAAAGACATCATTGGAACATATACTGATCCTGATGGAAGAGCTGTTGGTGCAGATGCTCCTCATATCCTTTTATTGCAAAAGTAACAGATGACCACTCTTCCTGAACAACTCCACTTGGGAACACCTGCACCATGATAACACACAGATCCCTCATTTGCACAACAAGGTCTGGGCATTGCAAAGTTGAGGGAGGGTAAGCCTGCTTC
>NW_010173265.1:557-18203 GCF_000695765.1 Mesitornis unicolor | reverse complement strand
CCCTACATGAAGCAGAGATCTAAAACAAGATGAGGATGTCAGGAAAAACAGTTTCCATGTCAGTGTGGTAGAATTTGGCCTCCTGCAGCTATAAGACTGGCGGAAAACAGTTTTCTCTGCTGTGTAATTTCATCCTTCAAAACCAAATTATATTAACTGGTGCATTCCAGCATCTGCCAGCTAATGATGATAAAAGGCAGTTGCAACTAGCCAGTGCTGGGAGGAAATCAGGTGGGAGGCCCAGCCTCTTAACCAGCATTTGCAGACAAGCAATGTTACAGCCTTCTGAAGGGCTCTGCCAGCAAACAGAAGCTCAGGGAGCACTTCAGGTTGGCAGGAGACAAGCAAGAACCTATCCTTCTGCTACCCTTTTTTTGGGATGGGGCAGAGGGGGGATACGCTGCCAAAGGAGCCGGTTTGACAAAAATCAAGGCTGGATGCGCCTCTGTGCACCAGCGTAATGGGAAAGCCCTTCATGAGGCAGGAAATCCTGGAGGCACTCCCCTTAGAGAAAGCCTGTGTGCAGTAGGAGATCAAATGGGAACTCCCTCATGCCGGAGGCTCTCTGGAAAAAGGTATTAAGATGCTGCTTTTAGGTCCTTTGACATATTTGCTTATAATTGCTGTGCTCCCCAGAGTGACTGCATTTTCCTTTAGCCCTACTAGGATGAGTGAATTTCAAAAGAGCCTCCCAAAGACTCTCCCTCACTCCTTGAGCCATCCTAGACCCTGTGGGCCACCCTAAGGCTGGCTCCACCTCTACAGCCCCAGCTGTCCTATGCCGACTTCACGTCAGCCTTCCTACAATATGGATTCCTGGCCACTGAGCTCACTTCACACAGGCATGTGCACATTCTAGTGACTGATACCTTCAGCATTCCCCCTGACTTCACAAATATTTTCATATGCCAGCCACATAACTTACTCCAACATCTCTCATCTCCTTCCCTGTGCACTATGAAAACACAGGGCTTAAACAAAAAAAAAAAAAAAAAAAAAAAGGGGGGGGGGGTTTAAAAAAAAAAAAAAAAAAAAAAAAAGAGGGGGGACAGGGACAAGCAGGAAGCCAGAGCAGACATTACTACTAAGGAAACCCATGAGTAAGGAGCAGCTTGGCTTGGTGCCACCCTGGCTGGCCATGACTCACCTCACATCTCCTCCCCACTACTGCTTTTTGTTGGTTTGTTTGTTGTTTGTTTGGTTTTTTTTAACTTGAATACGACATCCTCCCCTCTTAATCTGGTGTAACTGGGTTCCTTCCACTCCAGAGACTGCACCTTTCCCAGGTGAGCAAGAGAATCCCATCTGACCCTCCCCCCTATTGCCAGTGAAGCAACCATGCTCTCCACCCCACCCCATGTTTTCAGAGTAGAAGCTTTCAGTCCTTCTGGCTGAGGAGGTGGATTAGAAAAAGAAAAATAAAGTCACCTCAGCATGCATTTTCTAGCTCTATCCCTTTCCTTTTGAAGCTAAGATGAAAGGATTAATGCCTTATTTGCCTTTTAGCCGAGGTGGTCTGCTCTGCTAGCTGCTGCCCCATTTACCATTGTTGCAGCCAACAGCTGTCTAGATTGCAGCTGCTCTAATGAAAGAAACCCTGAAATGTGCTACAGCCGGGCACCTGGCAATGCCATACCCATTTGTTCATATGGAAGGAACATGCAAGCTTTTAATTGTTCATGGCAAAGGGAGCTTTTTAATGACTTCAATTAACAGAGAGAGAAGAACTCCAGTTAGCTCTTGCTATACAAAAGAGTGTCCACAATGTCATTAAAACAAGATTTACAAGTGTCATAACTCTCAGCAGCATAGTTAACAATACAGCCAATCATTACAACTGAGCACCAAAGGAGAAGGGGGGGGAACATCACACCACCGAGGAATAGGAGGAAAAGAAAGGAGTATGGGGGAAAAAGGTGCAGAGGAAAAAAGAAAAGTCGTTTTATTTCTTTTCAGTCTAAATTGATTTTATTCTACAAAATGCTACTCAGTTAAAATTGTAAAAGCAAAACCATTTTAATATGTTCTTTCTTCCATAGCAGCAAGCTTTCTCTAACAAGCTTTTTGTTTTAGTGCAAATACTGTAGGCCTGTATTACAGTAAAATAACAAGAACAAAAGAGAGAGAACACCAGGGAGAATGCCTCAGAGCTGAGATTCTCTGGGACTGCAAGAATGGTATCAAGATCATGACGAGCAAAGAAGGGTCCCAGTTCAGCAGTCACCTTTAAGAACCTCCTTGGCAGAAACTATTTCACCACAGACAAAAAAACTCATGATCTAAAACTCTTGAGGAAAAAAAAATAAAAGTATAATGGTGCCCCCAAACCTTGAATAATCCTCACGGTTGCCTATTAATCACTGAAGCTTGATTCCACCTCTGACATCAGCAAAATGCTACCAATGCTTTCAACTTGCTCCCAGGAGAGTGGACTCAGAATCAGGCCCTTTCTGTATCTGAGTATCTTAAATGGACTTTAGTGACACGAGTAAATTACCGCTCTAATAAAGATGCACTATCCCTTACTGATGTTACTTTGAACTACACAGTATATCAAGATATATACAACATTTTATCCTCTCACTGAGCAAAAACAATTGGATATCTATTTTCTACACATTTTAATATGGTTTTAATATCAAGTAACCACAAAGAAGAAAGTGGAATAACCCTTTAATCATACAGGATAGGAGGGGAACAATTAAGTAAAACAGGATGGGATTTTATTATTATCTTGAATTCTGAGATTTGTCCTTAAATCCACCTACTGTTCACAGAGGAATGATAATGCATCTTTAGAAACATCTCTTTTTACATTTTATACAGACAACAACAAAACCCAGAATCTTTTCTTTAAAGAATTGAAAAAATTATTAGCCTGAAAAAAGAAGATTGGAGTATTTTTAATGCTTGCTTTATTATATCCAAGTCTTAAACAGAACAAAAAATATGTAAACATGATAAATAAATAAGAAATAAAATGTAGATTGTTCCCCCCACCTCTTAAAATGTTTGACTTGGCCTTCCTAATGAAAATGAACTTGTAAGTATCATAATAATAAGATTCCTTACATTTCAGAAGTCTGTTTTAGAATGAAAAAAAAAACAACCACCACCAACCCAACAACAAGAGGAAAAAAAAAGCTAAACAACTAAACACCAGGAATGCGAGTTGCGAGGACGTTAAATTAATGGCGGGCAGATCTGTTGGAGCAGGCACAAGATGACTGCCTGCCAATAAATAATAAGATACCACGGAAGAGGGTGAGTGTCTTTAGGTTTGTTTTAATTTTGTTTTTTTTTTTCTTTTCATTTAGGATGAAGGCCAGGTGGATCCTACATACAGTAAGCAGCAAAATAAAAGATTCAGATGAACTAAACAGATCATTTAAATAATAATTATAAAAACACAACAGAGAGCTACTGTTCCCAGCATGCTGGTCCCAAATCCCATCACACCACCAGGAGTTTGAGACTTACCCAGTCTCCACACCTACGAGAAAGGAATGGATGAAGGCAATGCCACAACTGGGGACAGGAAAGGAGGAATGAGGGCAAAACTGGAATGGCAAATATCACCTGGAAGCTGAATATTTCCTTCAATGCAGCTGCTACTGCTCCTCCCAGTTTGGCACTGATTAATTTAAAGATGTTACCAGAGGCTTTGTTGAGCCAGTCACTATGGGGTTGACCCAATACCAGCTGAAATTCCCTGGGCCTTTTTCTATTGACTTCAACAACTCTTGGTCATACACTGGTTATAACAGCTCTTGCATCCCCACTACAGAACATAGAGACACTCTACATTTACAAATCGACAGAAAAGGTACTCATGGAAAATACCATTTTGGTGATAGGGAAGACAGCCAATTCCCAAAAAAACATGCCAGTAAACCTGAAAAGAAGAACACAGGGCCAGACCAAAACAGCAGCAGAGCTCAAGCTGTACCTGTCTGCCAGAAACTAAACAAAGGTAAGGCCGATCCAAAAAATACAGAAGGCAGAAGGACCAGCAATCCCAACACAGACATCCTCCAAGAGATTTGAGGGAGAAAACAGGCAGGCACAAGGTATTATTCAGGGCCTTTTCAAGATAGTAGAAACTAATCATCTTTTCTAGGCAGTTTCACATGGCTCCCATCAGTATCACAGGACAGCAAAGAGGACTGTGCTGTCCTATTTCTGAGGTCAGTGAAAAGGCAGTGGGCAAGGGGCAGTTGCAGCTCCTTTTGGCAATGATTCAGCGAGCAAAAGCCAAGGTAGGTTTTTGTTGTTGCACTAGGAGTTAGGCTTACTTGAGTTTGAGGTGGCACCTGAATTCCTGAAACCCCGAGTAGGAATGCTCCTGATCTCTTGGTCAGCTGGCCTCCAAAGTAGCTGCATCACTTCAGGATTCACCACTTGTCAACATTGCATCCTGCCCAAAATGGGTGGAAATTGCATGCAGAGACATTTTATTAAACAGTTTTAGATTCTCAATCCAGACTGGCCCAAACAAGCAGCTGGCAAAATGGAGACAGAGAAGCAGCAGTTTCACCTAAAGTGATATCATCTACATAAAAACCTATGAAAACAGCATCAGGACGTTTAAGGTCTACTTTGTTAAAAAGGAAGTGTTGATGTTCATGTAAGGACAAGCAAACTCCTTTATCAATTTTACTTATTGTCTAAGCTCAATTTGAAACCTCTAGCGCCAGTATAGTGATGGAAGTGTTTAAGCAATAAAGAAAAGGCCTGAATCATGATCAGCTTTACAAAGCTAAAAGATCACTCATGTATTTCTATTTCTGGTAGGTTTGGTAAATACCTGTGTTTAAAAATAAATCGTAACAATAAAAAAGCAAAGCCTATCTTTAGAGCCAAAGTAGTGTCCCTTTTGAAATGATTCAAGGAATGGGCAGTGGCCAGGGTTTGAGGGAAGCCAGCCCTGCTTAGTGAAGGTCCAGTTCCACAAGACTGAACCCTGTTAATTCCCAGTGGAGTTGGTGGGGATGGCAGCAGTTTAGCATCTCACAGGACTGGCCCTATAATCACATATTGCATTTATCCAGGTCCAACCTGACCAAGAAATACCCTGGTTTCAGTTGATAAAAAAAATAAATTAAAAAGAACAATAAAATCTCACTCCAAAATAAACAGCTGCCACCACAGCTTTAACAGGAAGGACCAAAGAGCTACCCCCTAAGCAGCTCAGCTGGCAAGCTAGGTAATCCTAGTGTGCATATGGTCATGGTTTGTCCGTGCCTTGACATCAACAGGAATTGAGCTTGGCTCCAAGCTGCAACAGGTTACACACATTACTGTTTTCAGTAGCGAATATCAGCACTGAAGAACTTGTGCCCTCTGTAAGCACTTAATAATCCAAGCCCACAGGTTGGAGAAGACAAGGAGCCACAGCTAAGGGAAGAGCCCTCTTCTGATTTGATTTTTGTCTTCAGGCCAATTAACCCAAACAAACCCAGTTCCATTACAATTAAAAAAAATACCAGAGGCCAAAGACCAATGTGCAAATAATGGTAATTTATGTTCCTCCACTGTCAACTTGCCATTCACAACAACCAGAGGTTATCAGAAGCTCTGGTCTAGTTCAAACAAGTCATCACTTCAACACCTTGCCTGGTCAGGAGCACCTTGTGGCCTGTCCTGTGCTAGAGGTTGGACCACTGCCTTTCCCTCAGCCTCGGAAACTGGGAATCACTAAGCGAGCAACACCCACTAGCATTGACTGGTGGATGCGTGCTGCTTTGTTTCCCAACAACAAAGTCAGCAAGGGGACAGTCAGCTAGTTGCATCTTCTTATCTGCTGCCAGTCTCCATCCTAGATTTATAGGCACATGGTGCCACTTTTTTCAGTAGCATGTTCTGCATGTTCTGCAAATACGGCCAAGGGGAGGGGAGGATTTACTAACAGGAAGAGATCAGCCTCTGAGTCAGGAAGATGAAACACTCCCTAGAGAGCAAGCAGCCCAGGAAAAGTAAACAACAAGCAGCAGATTTGATATCCACCAAACCGGGGTACAACTCTGCCAAAGACACTGGTAAGTGCCAGCCCAGCAGCTTTACTGATGCTACTTTGGCCCTGAGATGCTAACTTGTTTTTTGAGGAGCCCAAGGGGATAAATATATCTACATTTAAAAAAGAAAGGCTTCCACATGAGCCTCCTGCTGTCTCTGTTCACTGTGTCTGTGCCCCAAGCCAGAGTTACGAGCTCTGCCCTTGCCACCGAGTCCTCGGGCTGCTCTTGGCACCTCTCCCCTGGACCTCCCAGCCATCCCCCTCCTGCCTGGGCACCCCTATGTGTTTCCCACAGCCTGTCCCAAGAGGAAAGCTCCTTACAAGCCTTTAGAGTTCAGAGCAACTGGATGAAATGTCATAGGATCGACAACATTGGAAATGACAAGCAGAGAGAGAGAGAGAGAGAGATAGAGAGAAAGAGAAAGAGAGAAGTTGTAAGATCAACTAACCAGAATGATCTAAGCACAGAGCACAACAGATCAGATCAATTCACAAAGGAAAGGGATGACTAGCAACTGTCTGGAGCTCGCCTTCAGTTCTGGCCAGGAGCACTCTCAAGTCCACTACAGCCATGAAGAGGTTTCCATAGGCAGTCCCTACAGAGGGGACATCACCCTCTCCAAACAGTCCTGGCGTATCAGTCCCACCCTTGACGTTTCCTGTCTCCAGGGAGCTGGTGTTGGTACTCGCTCTCCTTTCTGGAGCTGCAGCACTTCCCCATCGTTGTTCTTGCTGCCCTTGTGCATGAACGATCCTGTGCCTGTCTCTAATCCCATGGAGGGGGGTTCCCCCCATAGTGCTGGGGGGGGATGTAACACACTGGCAAAATGGGGGGCCACAGGGGGATTACAATGCCAGCAAGGTGGGAGAGTTCAAGGAATCCGAGGACTGGTCACCACTGCTGCTGCTCCTCCGGTGAGCTTTGGAGCAGGACTCAGATGGGGAGAGAGGAGACTCCTGATCCAACACGTTGGGGTAGGTGAACACCAAGTTGGATGAGCCAGGAGTGATGGCTGGTGTTGAGGTCACCACAATGGGAGTGTTGAGTGCCTCCTCCCCATAAAAACCTCCAGCAATGCTGATGGGCTTAATGACAGATCTCTGGGCTTTGTCAAGGACCAAAGAGGAAGACGGGATCTCTTCCTCCACAGGCTCCTGCTTCACCACCACTGCTCCACTTGCTCCAGTCCGAACGCTCTGGAGGCTGCTGGATGGTGGGCTTCGACGTTCCTCGGGGCTGATTTTGCACACAGGGCTGTGAGCCACCAGCATGAACTCCAGCTTCTCCTTCTCCTTCTGGAGCTCAGCGATCTCCTTTTGCAGCACTGACTTCTCCTCCTCCAGCACTTCAGTTTCCTGCAGACAAAAGGGGAATAAATAAATACCAGAGGCTCTGGAACTGCTCCTCACCTGTAACATGGTCATCAAGTCCACTTCCCGTCTGGCAGACTCTTCCCAAGCCAAGCAGACACCAGGTCATTGCCAGCTGAGCATCCTGTGTTTCACGTGTCTAACAGCAGACTTTTCCCAAACTTCACCAATCTAAGGGTTATAAGTAGTCTTCTCATGAGCTATCCTTAATTTTGTCACAGCCAGCTTCTACCACTCTATCTTAGCCTGTAACTTCGCTCTTTCCCATTGCTGTCTGCCTGACAGACACCTTAGTAGAGAGAGGACCAATGCTTTCATCTCTACTGCATCCCCTTGATGCATCCTCAGATTAATATATTTACCTTTCCCATGGTCACATCACACTGAGGGCTCATAGTCAATCTGTGAGCAGTTAGTAACTTCCTACATGAGCTCACCACTTCACAGAGATCACAGTGTAGTAGGATGCTCTGCCTCAGTGGTGGGGGAAGACTCGACACTTGCCCCACTCTGTGTGCTCTTTGGTGAAAGAAATCCTCAGTCGTTCAGGATATGACTTCCCATTGTGCATTACTCTCACTTCTACTACTTCAGTCATGGCAATCCTTAAATTCTTTCTATAGGATGCCCTGCCTCCCCTACACTGAGAATGCCTCCCAAATTTGAGTCAGCAGCACGTTTCACTTGTGTGCTTTCACTGCTGCTGCTGTGCTTGTTAATAACATCATCTAATAAAACCAGCCCCAGGATGGTTCTTGAGCAGAAGCGCTGGATCCTTCCCTCCAGCCTCTTTCAACACAACCCACCCTTGTCTCCTCTTCGGCCTGTTCCTTACCCACCCCACGGTTCTTGTGCTCGTCCCTACCTTCTCCAGCTTTAGTTATTTCTCCCGTGGCACCAGACCACACATCTCTGTGGTGCTTCCTTTGTGCAGGAAATCAGTTACCCCCACCAAAGAAAGGTTAGTCTAAGGGATGTACCTCTGGTAGGTAGACATTGTTTTGTAGACATTGCCTTGTTTTCTACTGCTTTCAGATGATCCTGCCCTTTTCAGTGCTTCTGTTTTTAAAGCCTGCCTTTGAGGCACACAGCACCTTTATTTTCACTTACAGAAGGAGACCAGAGGCAGGGAGACTCACACTAGTTGGGAGGCTAGAAGGGAAGAGACCTCCCAGGACATTTTGGGCAGTCAGCAATGGGAATTTGAGCTCCTGAGCTCCAGGCCCAAGCCCTCACCACCATTAATGTAGGAGCAATGCCACTGGGCAGCCTTGGAAAGGGAAGGCAGCATGTGTTTTGCAGCATCTTCCTCAAACACACTAGCGGAGGGAGAGCGATGCCCTGCGAGCTGGTCCAAAGGGTGGGCGACAAGGAAGGAGAAATGTATGCAGAGCACGTACCGCCTGGAGCTTCTCTGTTAGCTCTCGACGCCTGTTACGACACTTAGCAGCTGCCAGCTTGTTCCTCTCTCTCCGGATCCTTCGCTTCTCTTCTTCCTCAGGCGACAGCTGTGGGCAAGTGCCAAGAAAACTCACAATCAGATCTGAGCAAGGCATTCCTTGAAGTTCATGAGGATTCAACCGCAACGCAAAGGAAGAAAAAAGCCTGATCCAGCAGGATGCTGGGCACTCCCCCTCTTCACTGATGTCAGCAGAAGATGAAAGCGCACAGTATCTCTGCCTGCACCAGGCCTTAGCAGAAGGGCGAGGAGAAGACAGAGCAGGGAGGTAAGATTGTGTAAGAGGACAGTGAATCTACACCAAGGCCAAACAGATAAAAGATGCTCTGACTGTTTCACAACCTGGGTGGTACATTAAGCAAAACCAGAGCATGATGTTGTAAGTGTTTCTTTCTTGAAAGAAGATATCTGCTGCTTCCCACACAGAAATAGTCGTTAGCTTGAAGGTCAGGGATGGGGTGGGGGGGGAAAAGGGAAATCAGCAGAGCTCCCATGAAATTCATGGAGTAACAATGATTTATACCACCCAAAAATCTGACCTTAGACTTTTTGAGCACACAGCGAGATAACACACTGCGCTTCTTGCATCAGCAAGCAAGGCTCCAGTGATATCAAGGGCTTCCTGAGGCCAGCTGACATCCTCACTGATGTAAATCAGGAGCAATTCCATAGAAACCCACCCAGCAACACTCTTGTGAAACCAGAGGAAGTGAGCAGGAGCCCACAAGATCTGGTCTAGCTTTTGGGGTTTAAGACGAGGTTTTACAAATCCCAGCAGCAGCAGATCGGCTTGCACCCCCCCCATCAAGGCCGAGGAGTCAGGATAGTGGTGCATGAGCCATGGGGACTCATAGCATGTGCTTGGCCATGCATCCCTCTCCACTGCAGACCAACCCCATGCCCCGCACTTCAGCCTCACCGGGCTGGTGTGTGCTGCGTGGGCTCTGGCCCAGCGACTACAAACAAAAGTGAAACTTGCACCCTGCAAAGCACGTGTCAGATCTCACGTAGTGCTAGTGGAGAATGGAAAGAAAAGCCTTTTCATAAAAGCTTTCAGTTTTACTATCTTCAGGGGCTGTCAAAATCACAAGTGAGACATCCACCCTTCTATTGTCTTTTCTTCTGAGCTTTAGTTTTACTCCAACCTAATTCTGTTCTGTTTTGGTTTGGTTTATTTCCTTAATTTTGATCTTTGCAGTTTCAGGGAGTTTACTTCAGCCTCTGGGCATTCCCCTCACTCGGTTCTGCTTTTTTACAGAATGTGGTCCATGCCTGTGACTCCACCTGCACACAGCGTGAGCCCTTGGATGCGGCACTTCAAGTGACACAAGCACTTCTAGGACTTCAGGACACAGGCTTTGGGCCAGAAAGCTTTTCCATCACCAGATCACGGCACTCCATCTCAGGGTGGGGGGTACCTCCACCCTGCTGGGCAGCAGCCAGCGGGGCTTTGGCATATTCCCTCCTAGTAAGGAGTCCCCATGGGCACCACTCATCCTGCTGCAGCTCTGCCTGCTCAGTTCCCAACTCGTACATGTGCAGGGTAAAAATGTATTTGCACACAATTATACACAGTACAGCAAACCCATAAGCATGCACACAAATCTGTGCTGACTTGGGCCTCTGCACACAGCTTCCAAGAGCCCTTTCATGCTTCAGAAGCACAGACCTCATCGAAATATGTTGGTCTGACCCAATTCTCCTCCCTAGACCTTCATTCATTTTTAAATTAACTCTGAGAGGCTGTGCTTTGCAAAAATCTCATAGATGGTGCTGAAGCCCCTGATCTGGACATGTTTAGCGTTATGCCAGGTCTAAAAGGGAATATTCTGTCAGTGGTTGCTGGATTTGTTTGAAAGCGGTTGGATTTGGCACTCTTCATGCCCCTGCTGCACACGTTATCTGTAGCTTGTCCAAGCCCAATACGTGCATTCACTGGCAGAAACATTCATCCAAACAGGCTCTTTTCATAAAGTGCTACACAATGTTTTCCAGAAAGGCACTTCGATGCGGTGTTCAAAGCACCAACAGCGGAAACCTGAGCCAAAGAGCCACGGTAAAGCACCCAGGCACTGCCTTAGCACGTGTCTAATCAAAAGGACTTGGCTTTGAATGACCTACAATGAAGGGCTTGCAAACAAGCCACAGGCCAGGAATTGCTTGGCAGGCATCCTTCAGCAAATAACTCTGAACAACAAATAAAGCGGAGAATATGGTGATCTCTTCACGGCCAATTTGTGAACACAGAGGCAGCATTTGTCAAAAAAATTAGTTGTTGCTAATTATTTCCCCAGTTCTCGTGAGAGCTTCCCTGGCTTTGGACACCAGCCCTGCACGCAGGGAACCGGGAGGTAGCTCCAGCTGGTGGAAAGGGCTGGCACATACTGAAGGCACGTACCTGAACCACTGCGGCTGCCCCATCCTTCCTCCCAAAAACAGGTCTTGGGTGTGCACAGAAGGTGCAGCTCACTCCAGACAAGTATCTTTAACCCCTTCCCTGCCTCTTAGGTCTAAACCAGAGAGGGACTCCGCATAAAATAATCAGACTGTGAATCAAAACAGATGACTCGTAAGTAAAAGTAGGGCTGGTGAGTCTTATTAGAAACAGACCTCCTGCAACAGCGTGTGCTGGTTCATGGAGGGCGCACAGTGCATCTGCAGCGACCCACACAACTGCTTCTTGGGAACGATTCAGGGAGATAGAGATTATTCAGATTTTTAACATTTTCTCTTTTTTCTCAGAAGAAATCAGCCTAGCACTGTGGATAGCTATTCACCAGACAGGCCTGGAGAAAGCAGTTTCTTACTGTGAAGAGATTCAGATGGCTGAAAGGATTTCTAGAAGATGCATCTAGTCCACCCCTCTACCCCAGCACAGGATCCAGGGTCTTGGCCCAGTAATCCCATCAGGAAGCTGGGCACAGGGCAGCAGTGGCACAAGCCACCCCATCCTGGCTATGAAAATGCTACTGGGTTGGGAGCAGAAGCATCTCTGCTTATGGGATCCCCACCTCACTGCTGTAAAGCGATCAAGAGATTGCACGTTTGTAGTAGACCCCAGACATCCAGAAGGCTCTTGCTACCCGAGTCAAGGTGCTCTAGGGAAGCTGTTCCTCCCTGCATGGTGCTGGTTGGTATGGGTGGTATCACCCAGAAGTGAGACGGGAGCAGTGCTAGCTCCCACAGAACAGACATAAGACACCAGCTGATGTAATTTGGGTGTCAGTTTTGTGAAGGACCTACATGAAAGCTTCTCTGCTTGCTCAGAGGTTTCCTTCTGCCTGGAGCGGTGGAGACACTCAAACTGAAACCCAAGGCTCGACTTCAGAGTTTCACCTGCTTTTGAAACCGAGCCGCAATGCGGCCCAGTGGTGCAAAGCCTTCGACAGAGATTGGGTAAGTCTCACCATCAATGAGAATAAAATCACCCTCCAGCTTTCACTGTACGTCACCCTGAGAAACCCCAGAACCTGTACAGAGCAGGGGACAGACCTCAATGCTCCTCTGTGGGGCTGGGAGATCCCGTGAGAGGGTGTATGTGGGGAAGCTCTGTACCCCCGTTTCTGAGGCACCCCCATCCGCTCTCCACACTCTGGTTACCTGCTCATCTCTCCGTCTCCGGCCCACTGTGGTCCCGATGGTTTTGATCACGCCAGGTCGCTGAAGGGCTGTGTGTCCGGCCACTGAAGACAGTGGGGGCAGCGGATGGCTGTAGGGGTGCGAGCGAGAGTAAGGGCTTGACATGGAGGTGATGACCGTGGGCTGGACCATCCACTGCAGGTCTTGGCTAGTTGTGATGGCGTTGATCGTAGGGATAAAAGCACTGCCTGATCCTGGCATATCTACTCGAAATTTCTAGGAGGAAAGGCAGGCCAGAAAAGAGAGAGAGAGAGAGAGAGAGAGAGAGATAAGAGAAGAAACTGTCAATGAAAGCAGAACATAAGTGGTTACTCAGAAAGCAGCTAGGCCCTCAGCAGCAGCATCAGTGAGGATCAAAGCAGCACCTGAAACAAAGACACCAATGCCTCTGCAGCATCCCAGGCTGCCCCCATCTGCCACAGCAACCCAAGGAAGGTGCTTAGCTTGGGCACTTCTCCTCTGGAGCAGCCTGGCCCTTTCCCAGCCCCCTTTCTCATCCCCCACACACCTCCCCAGCATCCCTATCACCATCTGCCTGTGCCCACTGCTCCTTCCGGCGAGGAGCGAAAGGGGAATTAAGGAGTTTCTAGAAAAACACTTCTCTGCCAGTCCAAAGAAAAGGAAGAGAAACTTCAGTTCTGAATTGCCATTGCCAAAGCCTTCTTCTACCAAAGGATTCCCCTGAAATATAGGCTCAGTCCACATAGGGTTTGGTACAGCAGCTTGCTTCTCATTCAGTGTCCGTGCTTGCCGCACACACAGCACAAGCAACCCAGCCCCAGGATGGTTACGTGCAAGGATATGCATTTTAATAGCAGCCTATAAAGTAGGTCTTAGGATTCAGATCGGACAAGTTCCTTGCAGCTCTCTGCACTGTCTAGACAAAACAAGGCAGCAGTAAAACCAAGGCAGCAGGTAATGATCTCCTCCAAAATACATGTACACCTTGTTTCAGACAGAGGTAAATCCATCTGGATAATATGCTGGCACTAAACTGCAAGGAAAACAATCGCTTGTCCCCGGAGGGGGAAGCAGGGGAGAAAGAATGCTTTTGTCTATGCAGAGCTCCTTCAGGAGGCTTTCGATGGTTAGACTCAGTTTTATAGACAGACATGCCTTGCTCCAGCAATCACTGGGTAAGGAGCGGGGCTTGTAGGACCAGCAGCCATCATTACCATCGATTTGTAAGCCATGAAATGATCCCATGAAAAATGCACATTCTTGGGTCAACAAACCAGCTTCCCCGAGAGGGGAGCGCCCTTGCATCAGCCTGACCTCAGCTCAGGTAAGTGTCCCAGATAAGGGACAGCTCTGCAACACAGATTTCCTTCTCAGGGCGTGCCTAGTCAAGCACCTTAAGTCCTTTGTTAAGCCAAGGCTACTGCAAATAGTATTTCACATGCTTATAGCTACAGCATTTCAGGCCAGTATTAGCCATGAGAAGTCCAGTTGCCAACACCTGGAGACCAGAAGGTCCAGTTTGAATACTGACAAATGCTGACTTACAGCTTTGGACAGCTCAAAATCTTAGCAAGAGAGGACAAGAGAAGGAAGAAGTGAATCAAGTTAAGTGGGTGGGGGAACTACATGGAAAGGATGACACTGGCACCAGGACCTGGTAAAAGCCTCACCAGAACCTCAGAGATCCACCTGAGCTGGAGTCCAGCACAGCCTCAGCATACCCCACATTTTGGAGTGTGTGCCATCTTTGTGACCTCTCTCAATTAACTACAAAGGGCCAAAGTAGAAAACTGCCGACACCACAGAGAAATTTACAGGTGCAAATCCCCTTCTTTGCTCTGCCCAGCGTTGGTTCAGGCCACATGGCACAGGGAAGGATGGATGCCATAACACTGTAATCTCGCAGAAAGGAGGAAGGTCAAGACTAGTTAAACCACAGGTGCTCAAGGGATGCAAGTTCTGCTTCCAGCTCCACAAGTGGCTTCTACCATGACCTTTATCTACCTGTGCCACCATCCCTCCTGTGGCAGAAAAAGCAGAAACTCGAGACTCCTGTCTAATGTCTAGAGACATTAGAAAGCTGTGGCTGCAAAACGCACTGAGGTCTCTTGGTGCTTTGCTATGCAAAGACACTGCTTGCATTCCAGAAGAAATTACCTTTGCAGTGGTACCACATTGCTGCTGCCTACAACACCCAATGACCTGCTAAAAATTCCCATCAGAGGTCAGGAGAGTCAGACCCACCACCAAATCAGCCACATAAGATACAAGTGCCTGGCACAAAGATCTGGCTCTGAGTTACTGATAAAGTGATTACTCCACTTGCAGTCACTCTTGTATTCCACCTAGGACCCTTCTCTAACACTAGTGGGGTCCTCCTGAACAGCAAAGGGGGAGCTGCTCAGATCAGCCATAGCCCTTGGCAGCTCCACAGTGCCTGCTTGCAGAACCAGGGAAGAGACCAGTCCCACTGCAGTCCCTATCTGTGCCATGCTCCATCTCTGTCACCAGCTTCCTTTCTAATCCCTCAAAACAGCTTAAAAAAATTCTCCAAACCTGTATTCTGCATTTTCTAAAGGCAGGATTTTTCCTAGAAAACTGATTAAGGGACACACTGCTGTGACGGGATGAGTCTTCAGGTACAGGGTGCTTGGGTGACCACTGGGTTTTACAGGCATTGCTTCCTGACTAGTCAGGCTTTCCCCACACACCTTGCTTTCCCTGCTAGGACATTGCACTGGATCAGCTTCAGTGTGCCAAAATGCTGCTGGTCACCCACACTGCCTGGCAGCAGTCAGCTCTGACCCCTGGGATGCTGCTGGTTTCAGTGGCAGGCCCCAAATTCCTTGCCATCTCCCCTGCACAGCCCCTTTGGGCACCAGTCTTCCCACTTTGGAGCTCCAGACCTTTCCCCAAACTGCAGCCTCAACTTTACTCCCTCTTCAGAGAGCTTCGGTCCCCCTGGCAGCACCTGCCTTTCCTCACCCACTTCCCTGTTTCTCCTCTTCCCAGGTCTCCTCCTGCCATTTCCTTACCCAGGACACCCGCAGCTCTCCTCTCCTGACCTGGGAGAGGCTCTTGGATGCAACTCTTTGCCAGCTCTCACTTCTCCTTATCTGCGAGGAATTCACAGCAGCACAGAAAAGATGTAGCGATAGCCAGATTGCAGGGCTACACATGCAGCACGCGCTCAACCACGAAGCCACCACTCTCCTCCTGACCCAAGCAACATGCAGATGAAGGTATTATTAAAAAAACCCCAACAACTGAACAGCAAACAGAAAGAGTCCTGTTATTAAGAGTGCCAAGAACTGAGGTCAGTCTCTGTTCTGCCTTAAAAATCAAAGGTTGGAGAAGAGCCTCCACCAATCCATAGTTGAGGGAGTCTCCAGTGAGTCCTGCCACACACAGGGACAGGCTATGTTAGCAGGTCACAGCTTAGGTGCACAGGCACCACAGGAATGTTTCGGGCTTTGGCTCTGTGGTTCCCTTCTCAATCTTAACAAGGAGTTTCTATACTGCACCCTGTTGTGTCTCTGCTCCAATCCCCTCCAGTCCTTCAGTTACATCAGTAAAGGCATGCGCTCAGCAGGACCAGAAACTGGTCTGGAAAACGGTGCAATGACCATGGGAAAAAACTAAACCCAACAACAAAACCAGCACAAAAACACCCAGAGGGTCTGTAGCACTACAGAATGTATAGGATCTATCCTATAATAAATACAAGCCCCCTGATGGCTCCCCCATTTTGAACATCTCCTCAAAGGAAAACTGGACACAGTGCTGGGATATCTGAGGGGAAAGGTGACAACCCGTCTGAAAGAGTACACAAACTCTTCCCATTAAAGTCTACGTTTACCACACGGCAAGTCAGTGATGAGGAAAATAGCATGACACGCAAGTTAAAAGAAAAATTTTCCAGTGCCGTGTTGTACGGGAAAAATCATTAAAAGCATCAAAGTTTTGGCTCAGAGACACAGTTTCCACTTAAACATGTGACCGATGCATCTTTTCTTGCTTTGGGAAGGAAAAAAAAAGAAAAAAGAAAACTAAAGAAAAAATGTCTACAATGCATATTTTCTGTAGCGATAAAACTCTGGAGATCTCTACTGACCAGAATCAGCAGAACAGCCCGACTGCCAGGGTAAAGGCAACGCTTACATTTGATCCTAATCTACAACATCTGTAAGGATCAAGGGAAAGACAACGCACAAGGCCTTGAGAAATCCCCTGGATTCTTAAAGAAAACATTTATGTTCTCGCTAAGCCAGCGTCCTGCTCAAAGCCCCATTTCAGATAGTAACCCTAGAAACTGGGCTCTGGCCTCCATACCAAGTGTCACGCATGCCAACTGCCTGGGGAAGACATGCAGCCCCCGAAAATGAAAAGGGGAAAACCCGGTTATCGGTCAGACCTCGACAGCTTGAACGTGAAGCGGTGCCGGAGTTTCACGACCTCCTGCAGCAAGTGCTTGAATCCAGTGCAGCTGCTGAATCAGAGGAGGAAAGGGGAGGGTGAAGGCTTTGCAGCTTGCCGGGCGTTTCCAGCTTCTCAGCCCCCTCTTCCCGCTCCCCCACCTCGTCCTGACATTTACTGTAAAACTGGGAATAAGCTGGAACCGAGCTGCAATCCCTGGAAAACTCGATCCGCAGCCCGCAGAGGGCACCAGCGAGATGTGCTTGAAGCAGACGGGGAGCGGCGGGGAGTCATTTCTGGTAAAACTTCTTTAATGTGAGGAATGTCACGGGCTGGTACGGTTGGCAAAGTTTAAGACTAGACTTTTTTTTTTCTTCTTCCCTTTTTTTTTTTTTTAAATGATCCTATGACTTCTTGATGCAAAGGCAGCAACGTGGTCATGCTACCAGTTTGCTCATACGAGCCACAAAAGAAATTATAATACTGAGGGGAGGGAGGGGAGCACAACCCCGAAAAAGCAAAAAAAAAAAAAACCAACAGTGAGGCTAGGCCAGCTGATGTAAACAAGTTATGAAATAACCCAGGTTTGTATAACTGCCCCGATTGTGTAATGCCTTCCCCAGAAGTGGTGGATTTAGTCGGTGGAAGCATATAAGCCATTCCGAGACATTTTCTTCGGAAAATTAAAAGGAAATAAAACAACAAACAAACTCTAAACCAAAAACGCTCAAAGCACCCGACCAGACTTTTAGGTCCTTGAATTCACGCCGCTTCCACAGGAAAT
>NW_010173265.1:0-432 GCF_000695765.1 Mesitornis unicolor | reverse complement strand
CCGGCGGCTCCTGGCAAAGCCAAGGAGCAGGCGGGCAGAGCGGAGCGGAGCGGCACGCTGCCTGCCTTGAGGTCTCGCCGGTGGAAAAGGCAGAATTAGTGTCACGACCAGGGAGCCTCAGTTTAGGGGGAGATGAGAAGCGGGGAGCCCACTTTTAGACGCTTGAAAAAGCTCAAGCCCACTTCAAGCCACCCCTCGCGTGTTTTACGGTGGCTGCAATAGTGCCTTGGAAGTGGCTCGAGCGGCACCTCCCAAAGTCCCAAGGCAGACGCCCAAAGCGGTGGAGAAGCGGGGAGCCCACTTTTAGACGCTTGAAAAAGCTCAAGCCCACTTCAAGCCACCCCTCGCGTGTTTTACGGTGGCTGCAATAGTGCCTTGGAAGTGGCTCGAGCGGCACCTCCCAAAGTCCCAAGGCAGACGCCCAAAGCGGTG
>NW_010173264.1:1652-1861 GCF_000695765.1 Mesitornis unicolor | reverse complement strand
CGGAACTCGACGATGTTCCTCCCTCTCTCCCGGGCCTCCGCTCCCCGACGAAGGCGGGGACTCTCCGCGGCCCTATCGGAGCCGGGCTTGGGCAGTGGGGGGGAAGCGGAGGAGGTTGGCGCTCGACGGCTGTGCTGTAGGCCTTGGGGGTCGTGACCGCGCCGGGTCGGGGGAAGAGTCGCTCCCGCCGTGGAGCTTTGTCACAGCAG
>NW_010173264.1:0-1562 GCF_000695765.1 Mesitornis unicolor | reverse complement strand
TCACAGGGACGTAGGGTTACTCTCGGCCCCGTCCCGCCGTGGCTGTTACCTGAGCACTCCGCAGTGCCGAGGTCGCCCTGTCCTACCAGCCCCCCGTGGGCCTGGCGTCCTGGCTCCTCGGTTGGGTTCGGGGCCACTAAAAGCGGGCTCCGACGCATGTCACATTTTGTGGGACATAGGTGTGTATGGAGTGTTAAACTGGCACTTGCGCTGCGCTGTGAGATCTGGTGTGGAACGGTGAGAAACCTTCCTTTAAGTTGTTGCTTTTTGTTGTTGTTGTTGTTTTGGTTTGGTTTTGTTTTTGTGGTTTTTTTGTGGGTTTTTTTGTTGTTTGGTGGTTTTTTTTAAACTATTGACTGGGGACATTGTAAGTTCAGATCCCATTTTTTGTTGATGGCTGTGTTTTCTGTTACTAGAAGCGTTGTACCTCAGGGTGGCAGGTATGTGCTGACATGCTGGTATAGTCATGCTGGGACTTAAAACACTGGAAGAGGTGATTCCAAGAAAGCTGGAAAATAAGTTCACTCTCTAAGACTCCTCTTTGAGTTTTAGAAAGCAGGTATTCTTTATTGTGTGTGGGGAGTCCCCAGGATCATTCCTTGGGAGGACTCCGATTTTCCCGTTACAAAGTGATTGTTTATATGCTATCTGTTCATACATATCCATGAGATATCTGAGAACTCATTAATACGAAGCGGGGATTCCTCCAAAAATCATTAGGATACAACCCCTCCTATCTGGGCATGCACCCGAGGACCCTCTGGTGGTCTTCGGGGGTCGTGGGGAGGAAGGCTTATAGTCTTCATCTCTGTAAACTTTTCACCTTTCTCCCAGAAGCAGATGTATTTTGTAACTTACTCTGCTAATTGGGCATTATCAGCACTATTTCTCTAAACATCTTTGGCTACACAAACACAGGATACCTGGACATTCCTAGATAGGGGTAGGACAAAGGGGTTTCTGTTCAATTGGGGGATACCATTTATCTTCACAGAATATGCTCTGGCCTTCTGCTTATCTGTGGGATTGCTGAGTCTGCAACTGCATTTCACAAAGGTCCTACAAGCAGCAATTTTAACCCCTTTCTCAGAGGGGAGAGGAGACGGTGGTGCTGAGCCTGTTCCAGTCAGTCGGTGGGGCAGGTCGTGTCATCAAGGTCTCGCACAAACAGAAAGATGCTCTGAACTGCCACAGTCCCAGTCTGTTCCCTAACTGTGTCAAGGTAAGGGATTCAGCTAAGATGCTTTAACCGACTCCTCCATTTTGCCAGTGGAAATGTCTTGTGAACTGGAGTGGTTTCCCTTGGCCGCTTAGGGAAACAGATGCCTGTCTTCATGTAGCCTTCCAAAATACTACTGATACGCTGCCCAAAAGGCTTAATTGTGTCACAGTATTCAGTGGTACCACTGTATAAAGTGGTACCAACCACGGTGGTTGGTATTGGGTACATGAAAGGCTCAAACAATATCCTCCATCTTGAATTGGCAGTGCTTATAAGTGATTAGACATGTAAAAGGTTCTGCGAGAAATGAGTTCACACACAGAATCACACACAGAATCGC
>NW_010173263.1:2979-7984 GCF_000695765.1 Mesitornis unicolor | reverse complement strand
GAGCCCCAGTGTCCTCCCTTTGCCCCCACCAGCCTCCCAGTCTGATGTCTCAGTGCTCACACTTGAGCTCCTCCAGTTTGGGTCCCCAGTGTCCTCCCAGTGCCTTCTCCCGAGCTTCCCTCTCTGCAGTCCCGGTGCTCCCCTCCAGTGTTCATACCAGTACTCCCATTCTGGGGCCCCAGTGCACTCTCTTGAGCCCCCCAGCCTGCAGTCCCAGTGCCCTCTCAGTGCTCACTCATTTCCCCCCAGGCTGGAGTCCCAGTGCTGTGTGTCCCCTCCTGACCCCTCCATTCTGAGGCCTGGAGCCCCAGGGCTTCTGCTGCACCTGCAGGATGGCAACTCAGTTAGAGACCTCTTGTGCCTTCAGTTAGGGACCTCCATGCCCCCAGTTAGGGACCCCAGTCTGAAGCCCTGGGGCAGGACCCCTGTGCCTTCCCTAAGCAGGATCCAAATGCCCACATGTCCCCCTGTCCTCTAGTGCCAGGACCCCACTGCTCCCCAGGCAACCCCCAATGCTGGGCTCCAGCACCCCAGTTCTCTCTCAGTTCCCTTATGGTGTCCCAAGGGCAAGACCCTGGTGTCTCCCATCGGGCACCCAGCTGCCTCTCTCCTCTGTGCTGTTTAGAAGGCACAGATTTGGTCTCGGTCTGCTCCCAGTTTGGATTAGGAGTCTGTTACTGGGCTAACTGGGAGAACTCGGGGGACAGGCTGGGCACGGACCAGGGGAGGTGCGAGCCCTTTGCGGGCCCTGGGGCGGGGGAGATGCCCCAGCCTGGCTGAAGGCAGGGAACAGGGAAGCCTTTTCCTCTTTCAGTTTCCGCCCACGGGAAGCCCAGGGCTGGAGCTGGCTTCGTGCCTGGGGGCCCGGCAGGCTGCCGTGGGAGCCCCTTCCCCTGCCCGAGGGCCCCTTCTGGGGGCTGGGTGTGCAGTTCAGCCCTGCATCACTCCCCTCGTTCCCACCCCCTTGCCTGGGGTCCTCACACAGGGTCTGCACCCCCGAATGGCAGCCCCTACCCCACAGCAGGCACTGGGCCACTCGCCTGCCCCATCCCCCTGCCCGGGGATGCCTTACCCGGAGCTGGAAGGGAAGTGCGGGGCAGAGGGGGAGGGGAGCTGCCGCGAAGAGGAACCGTTCTGCTGTGGGGGGCCCCCACACGCCCCAAACAGTCCCCAGAACTCCAGGGCGAGCAGCACCTCCTGTGTACCTCCACGCTGCTTTTGGGGCACCCCTTTATTCCCCCCACCCCCTCGGCCCCACTTTTGGCCACTCTCCAGTCCTCTACAGACTGCAGGGGTGCCCTTAAACCCAGCCTGTGTCCCCAGGGCTCCTTGCAGTGCCTGTGCCCTGGCCGTGTCCCCGTCACCCCTCCAGCTGCCCTGTGTGCATGGCTGTGGCCTGGTTTGTGGCTGAGATCGGGCATCGGCCTGTGGCTGCGGGCAGCCTCTTCCTGCCCACGGTGCCCTGGGCTCCCCTCCCATCACCCCAGGCAGGGCCATGGAGGGCTCTGGGTGCCCTGTCCCAAGGGAGGGGTGGCCAGGGAGTGGTGCCCCAGCTGGTGGGGACGCCCTGGGGCTGCTTTTGCTTCCTGCTTTGCAGCAGGGCAAGCAGGGTGGCAACACAAATCCTGTGGGGAGCCATCAGCTCCTGGCACCCAAGCTGGGGTGCAAGGCAACCCCTGCCCGCTGAGGGTGGCAGCAGGGCATGGGGGTCCCAGCACCCCCCAGCAGTGCCCAGGGCCAGACAGGCAGCAGAGCCCCTGTTTGTTTGGGTTTTGGGTGCGCCTCACTGAACTGGAGTGCAGTCGGACCTGATTCTGGCACAGCGGGAAGATGGGGATGCCCTGAGGTGAGGGACACTGGCTGGGCTGGTGCTGCTGCAGGTGGGAGGTGCCAGTACCATGGGGTGGGGATGTCCCTACCCTGGCAGGGAAAGGGGAGGCATAGCCGGGGGGAGCTGTGGGCAGGGGGACGGGAGCAGTCTGCCTGTGCGGACGAGCTGGGTGGTGGCTGTGTCCGGGGACCCTGTCTAGAGTTGGTCTGTGCTAGCTGACACTGGGCTCTCCTCCGTCCTTGGCAGGGTTCGTGGTGGGTCATGCCGGGTTGTACCAAGCCCTGGCCATGTTTGCGGTGGCATACTTCATCATCGGCATGACGGTGCTCTCTGTGTGTGCCATTGCCACCAATGGGGCGCTGGATGCCGGAGGAGCCTACTGTATCCTTTGCCATGGTGGGGCTGAGCCCCCTTTGGCCTGGGAGGGAGGGATGGGGGTACCTGATGGTGGTTTGGGTTGCTGGCATCTTCCCTTGACTCGAGCAAGATATGATCAGCCGTGCCCTGGGCCCGGAGTTTGGGGGCAGCATCGGGATCATGTTTTTCTTGGCCAACGTGTGTGGCAGTGCCCTCTATGTGCTGGGGCTGGTAGAAGCGGTGGTGGACAGCTTTGGGATCCCGCCTGGTGTAGCCAGTGTCCCTTACCTGAGCAGCCCTAGCGCCCTGCTAGGCTTGCCAAGCACCCAGTGAGTTGGTGCCCATCATGCCTGGCACCACGCTGGTGGCTTTCAGCTCCCAGTGACGCCCCCTCCAAGCCCCACTGATCCTGGCTTGTCTTTACCCAGGGCAAAAAGCAGGCACAGGCGTCCATGTCCTGCCCCAGAGCTACTGGTATGAGCTGCTCTACGGCACCGTGCTGCTGGCCCTCTGCCTCCTCGTCTGCCTTGTGGGTGCCTCCATCTACGCCAAAGCCACCTTCCTCATCTTCCTCATCGTCACGGGGGTGCTGGGCACCATCCTGATCAGCTTCTTTGCCACGCGGCCCATTGGGGTGCCCATCCGCCTGCCCCACTTCAATGTCTCTGAGACTGTAAATGGCTCCTTCACCGGCTTCTCACTCGCCACCCTGAAAGACAACCTGGGAGGTGAGGGGCAGCTCTCAGGCCCACTGTACCCACCATGGCACTCCCCCCTCAGGGAGGGGTGACACTGGCACCCCAACATTGGCAGTGGCTTGCCAAAGGGTGTGGGGAGCTTGTGGGCACCAAACGGGTGCCATGGGGTGGTTTCTCCTGTGGTTTGGAGATGGGGACACCAAGAAGAGGGTGTCACACAGCCTGTCACAGCCTGTGCCTCTGTGTCCTGCAGGTGGATATGGGGTGGACTACACCACCGGGCAGATGATGAGCTTCAGCTCTGTCTTCGCGGTGATGTTCAACGGCTGCACCGGCATCAACATGTCAGGTACGGGCAGGGAGTGCTGAGCTGGGAGGCACTGGGAGCGGGAGCCAGGGCTGGAGGGGAGCAGGGGTGTGCTGTGCCTGCGGGCACTAATATTGCCTGCTCCTGCCTGCAGGGGACCTGAAGCGCCCGAGCTACTCCATCCCGCGGGGCACCATCTCTGCCGTGCTCTTCACCTACCTCGTCTACAACCTGCTGGCTTTCCTCATGTGTGCCACCTGCAACAGGTACAGCCACCTGTCCCCTCACTGGGGCCATTGGTGCCGGGGTGTGCCAGGTGTTGGGGCTGTTGGCCTGAGCTGTGGTGGGTGCCAGCGTCTGCGTGTCCCTCTCCAGGACCCTCCTGCAAAAAGACTACGGCTTCCTGCGGGACATCAGTATCTTCCCGCCCCTGGTCACCGTGGGTATCTATGCTGCCACCCTCTCTGCGGCTATGAGCAACCTCATTGGGGCATCCCGCATCCTCTACGCCCTGGCCCGGGATGATCTCTTTGGTGAGTGCCCAGAGCGTGCTGGCACTCACTAGAGCCCCAGCCAGCAGGTTTTTCCTGCCAGTAACCTGCCCTGGCACCAAGGAACCCTCTTGCTGGTGTGGATTGGCGGTTTATGGGTTAGTGTGTGCCCACTTGGGTCACCCTGGCGTTTGCCTGTGCCCCATGGGGACAGGCCGAGCCTGTTGGTGTCCACTGGGGGTGCCCCAGCCCAACCTCCCCTCTCTGCTGGCAGGCCGGGCACTGGCGCTGGCGAAGAAGACGTCTGCCAGTGGGAACCCCGTGATGGCCGTGATCCTCTCCTGGCTGGTGGTGCAGGTCAGTTTGCTGTGATGCTCCTTTCCCAGCCCTGTCACCTGAAGTTGAATTGACACCCAGACTGGGTGTTGTGGAGCCTGGCATGTCCCCCTGCCCCTGGGTACCCCTGCTACCTTGGATGTCCTGCTGCAGCTGTGCCCTTTGCTCCCTGAGCCATAAATGAAGGATAAATCACAGCAAGAGGCAGGGATTTTCGTCCTGGGGGGGTGCATTCACCCTGTGACCCCCACTGTGCTCTTTGCAGCTGGTGCTCTTCTCTGGGAAGCTCAACACCATTGCTGGGGTCGTGACCACCTTCTTCCTCCTGGTTTACGCCACTGTCAACCTGGCTTGCCTGGCATTGGAGTGGGCATCGGCCCCCAACTTCAGGTACCTGCTTGCACAGGGGAGGGAGGCTACTCTCAGATGCTGGGCAGGCACTCGTCTGTCTGTCCATCAGTCCGTCTGTCTGTGGTTCCGCTGCCATCCCCGTGCCTGCTGCCCTTCTGCAGGGCAGAGATGCTGAGCCCCACTCTCCTGGGCATTATGAGGGGCAGAGATACCCCCATCCCTGGGGAGGGAGAAAGGGACAGGTCCCAGTGTGGCCCTGGCTTGGCGCAGTCCCCACTCCCTGGCACCGCTTTGCTGAGCGGGAACAGATAAATCCAGCGCTGCTGGGTACCACCCGCCCCCTCCCCTTAGGCTTTCCGGAGGTAATTTATAGCCTGTGCCCGCCCGGCATCCCCCGGGCAGCTCGCCAAGCAGTGATGGAGCCCACTTTCCATTAGCACTAATTAAACTAACGGAGAAGGGGGAGGTAGGGAGGGGGATTCTGGGTGGGGGAAGGAGGAGAAGATCTTCCAGGAAGGAAGAGTGTGTATGTTGTGGCAGACAGCCCAAACCGTGGGCCGGGTGCAATGGGTACCCTGGCATGGGGCTGCCCAAATCTGAAGGGGCACGGCAGGATGGCTGTGGGTGATACGTC
>NW_010173263.1:0-2966 GCF_000695765.1 Mesitornis unicolor | reverse complement strand
TGCTGTGACTTCAAAGAAGGGAGAGTTCCCCAGGTTTGGGAAGAGACTATGCCCAAGCAGGGCTGGGTGGCACTTCCAGGGGGTCCCCCAGAGCGCCCTGTTCCCACGGGACAGCTGGTGCCTGTGCCAGGCTGGGGGTTACCCCCTCAGCCGCTCCCTTTTCCGGGCATAGATGAGGCAGGAGCGATGCCTCCAGGGAGGGGATGCTAGGGGGAATGGCTATGGCCCCTCACCCACCCCCACATCTGTTGCCCCCCTCCTCCCATACTGAGGTCTCCATCAAGCGCAGCGGAAAAGGATTTTAATTACCTTTCAGGAAAAACAACAATTAGAGAAAATAACAGCTTCTTGCCTCCCCGCCTCCACCTCCCTCCGCCAGGCTGAGCAGGCGCTGTGGCCGCAGGTGTTACCACGCACTGCTGATCCCTACCTGTGCCCCTGGGTGTGTGGGGGCAGCCCCATAACCATCATCACCCCTGGGGCTGGCAGGGAGGGGTGTCAGTGCCCGGGAGATGCCATCTCCCCTCTGCCCTCTCCTGCAGGCATCTGGGGTGCCCAACACTCCCTGGACTGGCACGGAGGGGTTCACTGGGGGTTGGCACCTTGGCACAGCCCCCCTTTGCTGTGCTGCGTGCCCTGCATGGAGGCCACGTGGTAGCGGGTGTCCCCTTCTCCCTGCTGCAGGCCCACCTTCCGGTACTTCACTTGGCACACGTGTCTGCTGGGCATTGCAGGCTGCTGCGTCATGATGTTCCTCATCAGCCCTGTCTCAGCCTCGGCCAGTCTGGGCTTCCTCCTCGTCCTCCTCCTTGCTCTCCACTACCTCTCGCCCAGCAGCACCTGGGGCTACATCAGCCAGGCCCTCATCTTCCACCAGGTGAGCCCTGTCCTCCTCCTCTGTCCTCCCATGGGGTGGAGAGCTGGTTGTCCCCAGGATGGTGTCCCTGTGGCAGCTCTGTCCCCTGCAGAGAGTCCTTGGTGCTGGCATCCCTATGGGTTGAGGGAAGGAGGTTCCTCACCTGCTGCCCTTTCTCCCTCCAGGTGCGGAAATACCTGCTGATGCTGGACGTGCGCAAGGACCACGTCAAGTTCTGGCGCCCGCAGATGCTGCTGATGGTGCAGAACCCCCGGGGCAGCGCCCGCCTCATTGACTTCGTCAACGACCTCAAGAAGAGTGGCCTTTACGTCCTGGGCCACGTGGAGCTGCAGGATTTGGGTGAGGGTCTGCCCAATCCTTAGTGCCCTTGCTGCGGTGCCGGAGGATGCTCCTGGAGTCCCTGGGATGCTGCCCATGCCCAGGTCCTGGCTGGACAGGGTGGGCACAGTGGGTGAACATCAGTGCTTTGGGCACATGTGTGGCATCTTGGGCTTGGCATGGTTTGGGAGATGTAGGTGGCTTGTGTCTGTCCCCCACCCCCTGTGTACACGTGTGCTTGTGCACACATCCTGCACGCTTGCACATGCGTGTGCTCAAGTATTCATCCCTACACGTGCACATGGGGCTCCTGCATGTGTCAGTGCTGGTGTGCACATGTGGCACAAGTCACCAAGGCTCCTCTGAGCAGCACGGTCCTGTTGCACGTGTCAACATCTCAGCACATGTGTGCTTATTTTGCCCACACTCAGTACAGCTGTGCACACACCTCATGCCTGTTGCTGCGTGTCCATGTGCTTCAGGCGTGTTTGCGCCCTGGTGCGTGTTGGGATGCACACACGTGCTCCCCGACACATGCTGTGGCTGTCCCCATCCCCACCCCCAGTGGATGCACGGGCTCTGCTCCCCCCTGCGCTGTTGCCGTGGTGACTAATGGCCTGAAATTGGGGAGGGGGGATGGGGCTGCCTGGTTATTTTTTATATATTTATGTTTAATTTCATATCTCTGGCTGGAAGCACCTGCTTCCACTCTCCCAGCTCTCGTGGCTGCTTGGGTGGGCATGGGGCTTGCCACTTTTTTGCACTTTTTTGGCATGGTTTTGCAGTGGGGATGCTGCAGAGACACCAGGGTGAGCCCCCGTTATAGGGTACCCAGCCCCCTGATGCTGTTCTCGCTTCCCACCCAGATGCGCTACCCTCGGACCCACTGCAGCCCCAGCAGGACTCGTGGCTGAGCTTGGTGGACAAGCTGAATGTCAAGGCCTTTGTCAGCCTCACCCTTGCGCCCTCGGTGCGCCATGGCGTCCGGCAGCTCCTCTTCACCTCCGGCCTTGGTGAGTGGTGCCTGGGCTGGGCATGGGTGAGGGCCCACCCCACTGCCCCTGTGGGGTGAGAAGTGCCAAGGGGTTTGGAGGCATTTGGATGGGTGAGGCCAAGTGGGTTGGAGGCACCTGGTATGAGTGATTCCAAAGTCAAATAGGATCTTGGATACATCTGGAGTGGGTAATGCTAAGCTGAATAGGGTCTTGGAGACATCTGGAGTGGATAATGCTGAGCCAAATTTGGTCTTGGAGGCATCTGTGTTGACAGTGTTGAGGGGTTTGAGGACACCTGGATGGGCAATGCCAAGGAGGTTGGGAGCACCTGGTGTGGGCAGTGCCAAACCCAGGTTGCAGTTTGGAGAGGTGTTGGGTGGGCAAAGCCAAAGCCAAGTTGGGATTTGGAGGCATCTGAGGATGTGATGCTGTGAGGTGTCTGGAAGCACCAGGGTGAGCAATGCAAAGTCAAGTTGGGGATTTTTGGCACCTGGAGTGCCAAGAGGGCTGGTGGGACCCCTCCAGCTCTGCTCAGCTGGGCTGGTGCGGGCTCTCCGGCAGGCGGGATGCGCCCCAACACCCTGGTGCTGGGCTTCTACGATGACACGGCGCCGCAGGACGGTCTGGCCCGGCACCCCGCCTTCACCAACACCCGCGAGGATGTACCCCTGGGCTTCCCCCCGCTGCGGGAGCCCACCACCCCCAAGCTGCTGTCGGCCCGGGAGTACGTGGGCATCGTGGCTGATGCCCTGAAGATGCTTCGCAATGTCCTCCTG
>NW_010173262.1:1130-15983 GCF_000695765.1 Mesitornis unicolor | reverse complement strand
GAGGAGAGGAGAGGAGAGGAGAGGAAATATTCTACTATAAACATAATTGAGTTGAGAGAAGGTATAAAATAAAAACATGTGAAACAAACAAAAGCTAGGATCTTTCCAAAATTACTTAAATAGTTAGTAAAAATGTTTGTTTTTTCCCTCTTATTATCTTCAGTTTAAGATAATTTGTGAAAAAAATTGTTCTGTCCATCCCAAGTGGTAAACATGGAGTCATACCTGTTTGAAAAACCCCAAACCCCAGGGATCTAATCTGACGTCTAAGTCGATTAGGTCAACCAAGCTTTATCAAAAATCTCTGTGCCTTCAGAACATGCAGTGATTTCACCATTACTCAGAGTGTGGATTAATTTCATCCCTTTCTGTTTCTTCTGGGAATTTAGCAATACCCTTTGTAGCAAGGCTGTTTTCATCTCAGTGATGTTGCTATATACATACTGGGCTTTGATAATATGATTTTGTTTCCTTGATGGTCTGCATCCATTTGAAGGAGATGATTCTGATTTAATTACAGTCTGTGGCTGTACATACCCTGTTCTCCCAAACCAAAACAGATTGTTTTTAAAGTGTACAGGTTGAGGTGGTGTTCCCAGCTGTACAGCCCAATTTTCAGTTATCTTTTTGTCAGGAACCAGCTGGTGCCCCTCTCTGAGCAGGGGTAAGGAGAGGCAGGGCCCCTTCAGTATGTGCCCTGAAGGTGCAAAAGGCTTCTACTGGTGTCTGGGAGCCACGCAAAATGTGGCATTTCCCTCTCGGGGACAAAAAAAAAGAAAAAAAGAAGAAAAAAAGAAAAAGTAGAGAAAATCAATATATAGAAATTAATGTGCCTTTGTGAAGATTCAAAACAGATGGGGAAAAGGTCAAGGATTCTTTGTTGCTAAGTGCGTTTCTATGACAACTGCAATGTGTATGTTATGAGTGAGCAATCATTTCTTCCAGCTGCTGGATCATTAAAGGGGCAGCGTTTCCCGCAGCACGGGGAATGTTATTCATGGCTTATTTACTTTTTATTTACCCCTCTTTAAACCAAGGTTCAACAGGTGGGACTCAGTGAGTCCGTGAAAGCTTCAGTCAATCGTAGCATGTTACGCCAGGGGTCTGGATGAGTCTGGGTTGCATACTGTGTGCCTTAAAGGATGCTGGGAGACCTTAGTAAGGAGATTAGGGAGATTAATTTAGATCAAATCATGCAATTAAATCTGTATGCTCATGGTGAGATATTCTGTGATTCTGTGACTCTGGGCTGTGTTGGATGTGTTTCTGTAGAGTTTATGGCATGGCTTGAGAGATGTATGCGAATTCTGTCTTGACTCATCTGTAACACAGGAATAATAGTATCTACAAAGACTTATAAAACGTTTGGATATTGCCTTGGAAAAAGTTAATTAACTAGAATGATGGTAAAAGACTACTCCTTTCTTCACACATTGACATAAGAGGACAAAGCTGGCATCATGGCCTTGCTGTCCACAGATGCAACAGCATGGGAATCTAGTTCAAGAAGTACAGATACGATTGTTCATAGGAGTAAAATTTTTGAAACCTTTCCATTCACCTAATTTTACTTATTTTTTTCCTCTAATGCTTTCATTTTAAAAAAAAGAACAAACAACAAAACAACAGAACAGCATTGATACAGGATCAATATCCATTGCCAGTGACACTGAAGAACATCCTGGGTAATATTTCTGTTCTTTGAACTGTGTACCTGGAAAAGGTGACCACATCAGTGTCTCTGAGCCTATCCATCACTTCTGGTAGCACACGCACCCCTTTGCCCTCTCTGCTCTGGAGTGCAGTACTTCAGCTGACAGACAGCAAATGTCTTTCTAACTTTCAATATGACATCTTTTTGGCTTCTGGCTGCTTGTGCAGTTTGCCACTCTTCAATAAGGATCTTTTTTACTCCCCCCCCACCCCCGCCGCATATATCAGTGCAATAGAAAACATCAGCTTCTACTTATTGATTAAAAGGGAAAAACAAAGAGTCCCATGGAGAACTCTGTGTCTGCTGAGACTGACTGCTTCTCTAGATTGATATCTTCTTTCTGATTTTATCTAGGAATTAAAATACCTTCCGCTGTTTATGGCTTCATAAGATTTTCTTTGGAAAACTCACTATGCAAACCCATTACTACTAAGAAATTAAACTTAAGGGCAGTGGATGTGGGGGAAAGCTTCATGTAAGAAGCATTAGGAAACTCTGAACTTGTGTCCAGTAGCCATGAAAAGACTTACTGCGGCAGGAGAGAAATGGTTCTGTTGCCATGACTTCTTTGGCCAAGCAGCAGTCAGTGTTGTTTAGGTGGGAAGTGGAAGTTGCAATAAAATCAGGCCTTCGGTATCAGAAAGCTAGGCCATTACGTAGGCTTGACTAACAACTCTTTTGTCTGTCTTCTGACAAATATTCTTTCCCTTCTGCACAGATTTTTTTCCCTCACACTTTCTTTGTTGCAGCTGGTGGAAGAGGAACAAAGCAAAGCGGCTGCTCTGTGTTTTGGATCCTGTCCATCTTGCCTCACTTCACCATATGGAGTGATAATGGACTCTGCTATTCAGATCTTGTTTTGTTGTTTGAGAAATACGGAGAAGGAGATATTTATTAGATTCAGTTGAGAGTGGTAGGAACAAGGCTAAGCATCCTGGAAACTGAGCATCCCTCGTGATTTAGCATCTATGTGGTTGAATGTCATTTTTGGAAAACTGGGCTCAGCTTCCCTCTGCATCACAGCTCTTTATCCCTTTCTTTAGGCTGTTGACGCCAGCCATAACGCAAATTTCTCCATGTCACTTCATATAATTTTACTTGTTGAAAGAAGAGTTTATTCCACACTTTGCAGCCACAGCTTGGTGAAATAACTAGTTGTGTGTTTTCAGCTTGGTGTCTGTGCATTTATACAAAGATCTGGACTCACATCTGCTCCAAACTGAGTATAGACAGAGCATCTAAACAGCACAGCGTTGGACTGAAAAGTCACAAGGGTCATTCTTCTGTAGGGTCACTTGCATTTGGAGCATGGGAACAAGGAGATGTAGGAAAAGAAGTTTGATGTGGGACATATCTGTTGAGAGTGTAGCTGAGGGAGAACTGGAACAAGTTGTACATAGGTACAGTGATGGGATGAAAACTGATGCACTGCAATCTCGGTGCATCTCAGATTGGCTACACAAGAGGAAAGACAGGGAAAAGATGGCTGGAGGAAATGAGACTGAAACATTGGCTCTGGAAAAAAAAAAAAGCAGAAATATGAGTGCCTTCCAGATGATGCTAATTTCCAGAGTCTTTAAGGTGAACTCACGTTCCTGAGTCTTGTCATATGCTGTCAGGAAAAAAAAGGTCTTGTTTTCATGTGGGCATATCAAAAAAGATAAGATGACAGCTCATTACTTCTGTTAGTTACTGTGCTACATCATGAATTTTATGTGGAACAGTTCTGCGAAAGAAGCCAATCATGCCCTGTTTTGGAGTCACAGAGTTTGATGGTTGGCTTCCTTTAAAGATCTCAGAAGCATTTTTAATTTTCTATTGTTCCTTTTACAAATACTAGTCCCACAAAACCTTGATTAAAGTATGCAAATGGTTCACCCATGCTATAATATCCCAATGCTTCACAAGCAGTGACTTCCACCACCACTTTGTGCTTAAGGGTGGAGAAGAACTAGGCACAGAATCATACCCGTATCGTTCCGAGTGAGACTAGGTACCTTTCAGCTGGCTGGTTGTGTGTCAGTTGAGCCACACACAATCTAACCATACTGCTGTAGCAGATAACCTTTTCTGAAACATTATTCTTAATGGTAAAGAGTTAAGACTTATAAAATGTCTATCTTTTCCATTCCCTTACTGAATGTCTATTACAACCAGCTCTGAAAATGCAGCTGTTGACCAAGAACTGTTGATGTTCACACACTGTCTCTTGCCCCATCACATTTCATTGAAAGAGCAGTTCCCATTGTCAGTCTGACCTGACCAAACACAAGTTGTAAAACTATTTCCTGACCTGCCATTCTCACTTCTCACAGACTTTTACAGGCCTGGATTTACCAGGGGAGAGAGAAGATTCTCCCGAGTTCTGTGTTTTTTCCCATTCCTCCCTGGCTTCCTGCTCTCTCCCCATCTGACCAGGGATTTACACTCTGATCTTCCCCAGTATCAGTGGTTCTCAGTGTCTTTTGTGTGAGTGTACTCGTATACTGCAACACATTGCAGATGCAGTGTTGCTTGCAGATTAATAAATTTGTGAGTCCTTTAGGAGAAAGTTTTCTTAGTGAAACTTCTCTTCATCTAAAAGGCTATTAGCTATGAAGAGCGGAGAAAAATGAAACACTAGCTAGAACAATAATCAAACATGTCTAAGGATAGAGCTAAGTATTGTGTTCACAAATGTGAATATTAATAAGCATTTGCAAGAAAACAGCAGTTACTTTGCAAGACATATGCTGCAAAATGAAAATTTATTCAGTTAGAAAAAAGAAATGTGACAAAAAAAGAAAAAGAAATCTCAAGAAATATTAATCAAAACACAGTATAATTCTAGATTATTTATTAATTTATTTATTTTGAGTTTTTTGTGGGTTTTTTGTTTTGTGTTTGGTTTTTTTTTTAATAATTGCAAAGCCTCAGGGGCTCAGATAGACTCTGACAAGAATCAATTTCTGATTAGAGTCAAAGCCAAAACAGCCAAACCTACAAACCCATGCCCTGCAATTTCCCTGGATGTCTCCAGTAGTTTCTGAAACATTTACAAAAATTAATTAGGACAGAGAAGTTACAAAAGCAAGCTATAAAAACAGCTAATTATTCCTCAGATGAGAGGGAACTGAATCACAATTCTTAGGGCTTTCAGGAGTGGCACTGCCATGAGGTGGTGACTGAGCTCCTGGGGACGCCAGGAGGAACCACAGCTCTCTACCAGGCCAATGCCAGGGCATCTACTGCTCTGTCAGGCTAGGAAACTGTATTTGCAACACTAAAGGCCAGACTTGCTGTTGGAAGATGTGCCCAGCAGCAGGTCCAGAGGTACTTGGCATGGTGTCAAACACCAAGAGTGTTAGGCAGCGGTTTAAGAAGCCCCCAGAGCAACTTGCCTAAGGATTGCACCAACAGGCTGGGAAATTGCAAGCTGGCAGATGGACTGGAAGGTAACCCAAGGCATAATACTCTAAATGTCATAAACACCACTCTTGTTATTTGCCCTTAATCAGTTTTTGTTCCTTTTTTAAAAAGAGAAACATCAGTGCTAAAAAGATTTACAATATTTATTTGGGTAATTGCTTAGAATTTTTATTGATATTCAGCTCTAGGGTGTGCTTTTACTGATTTACTGTGTATCATAGTTCTGAAATACTTTTCTTAAATTCAATAACTTCAAAATAGCTCTCTAATGATAGGGTGTTTTCATTGCAACTAGTAATAAAATTCTCCTTAATTTAAGGTTATTGATAAGCAAACACTTTGTGTGTTTCCAACATTTTCCTTGAAGAATTTGCTAATTCTAGTTACAAGTTTGTCTTTCACTTTTCTTTTTTTTAAATAATGTTTCTGTAAGAAGACCAAGTTAAGTTTCTCTGTTATAGAACTTTTAGCAGAGAATCGAAGCAGGCATAAGCTCAAAACAACAGGTAGGAAAGAATCCATCTTACATGAAAGATGATATCTCAATGTTCAAAATTAAAACCGGAAGTTGTTTACTTATGAGGAACTAATATTTTTTTTCATTAATCCAAACACTTCTTTTTTCAAGACATTATGGAGGTTAGTTGTGCATTTCTGAGCTAGCATGTACTAGAGGCGTGCAGACTGTCATTGGCACTTGTTAACCATTTAGCCCGAGAATTTCAATTTTTTATAGAGATTAAGTACTTACAAAAGTACTGTAAGCATAATCCTTACCTACCTCTGCTGATGTCAATGTGAATTTCAGCTCTTTAGATTTTTTTGCTCTGTGTATTATTTTCTTCGTCTCACAATTACTGTTTTGTTTTACATTAAATTCAGTACATCTGATATAACTATGAACATAAAGAGTTTGCGCTGATAGCACTGCTGATTTCAGTAATGGGCTTTCAAGAGTGTGCATGAGTATTTGCAAAGAAGTAGTGAGCACATTTGCCACAAATTCAATGACAAAAAAAAGAAGAGGGAAAATGGTTGACACACAATGACAAAGTGCTGTTCACACTGAAGGAGTTTAGAGTTGAAGTGCTCTGGGGTAAGAATGTGCCTGTGAATAGCTGAAAAAATAAATAATGAATAATAAAGCACTGTGACTGAACTGGGATACAGCTGACCTGGAAGGAAGATAGTTTAGGTAAATACCAAACCTCTTAAGAAAGGAACCCAAAAAAGCTCAACCACTACCTTTCTTTCTACAGACTTACATGATAGCTCATAATTTCAACCAACATGTGTCAAAGGCACTATTTCTTTCAGGGTAATGAAAGAATGGCAAAAATACCCAGTATTTTATTATGACAATATCAGACATCCCAGCTACTGATGGAAAAGAATTGATGTGAGGAATACAAAGATTGATCTTAACGAGTCTCAGCAGTAAAACAGATTTTGTTGAGAAAATACAGTTTTGATAATTGCTATTTTTGTGCATCCTGCATCAGAATGTTGAAATAGATTTGTCAATTGCTAAGGTTACATTCCCACGTTAAGAGTCAGTATGCAAAGCGATATTAATAGAAGTAATGATTTTCAATGCTTAAAAAGTCCATATAATATGTTTCTTTCACTAACAATGTAAAACATGTTTCAGAGACGCTGGCGATACTAAGCTATCTGACTGTCAGCAGAGCAGGCTCTCCATTAACTGCTGTTTAAATATCTTCAACATGTTCAAAGAGAGAGCTGATTAACCATCCAGCATCCTTTGACATTCTGTGTAGAACAGGAGCTAATGATTTCTCAAGTGTCAGTGGCTGAAGTCTTACAAGTTTAATGAGATGCATGCTATGTAATTTCTTCAGGCTTGATAAATTCAGGGGAAATAGCTAATGCCAGAGATTCGTTTCTACAGTCCCTGGGAGGATGTAGGTGGTTGCCCGGTAGGCAGGAGGTGATCTGCCACCATTAGTATGACAAGGGGTTTTGGCAAGAGGGAGGTGGAGTTAAACTAAGAGAGTGAGAGGTAACTTAACAGAAAAAACCTGCTTGGAGTAAAAGCAGTAGTTGGAGACCTTCAAGTGTGAAGGAAACTCTAGGAGAGCATAGGACAGAAGGTTAAGGGTTAAGTACAGCAGGTTAAGTACAAATAGGTCTTTGGGGGTTTTGTAGACAATGCATGCTTTTGACTTAATGGACACTTTGATCCCTGGAAGAGTCCATGTCATACCCCATTGCATCCTTGTGTGTAAAAAGGCTTGTCTCCCACATGCTACACTGTTTTTGAGCATTAGCAATCTTGTCATCTTCTGAACCATTCTCAGCCTGAACTGCAGCTAAAAGCACCTCTAAAATAAATCAAGTATCCTAAGTGAGCAGAGATTTCGCTACATGAAGGAGAACATAAGTTACCTGTGAGGCTCTTTCCCATCTCATAAGTCATGGCATGTTTTCCATCTCTCTTCTCTCATTCTCTCCTAATGCTTCAGGGTGAAATCTTATCCTTTCTGAAGCAAATGGGAGGTTTCACTTTTATTTTACTCAACCAGAATTTTACCTTTTTGCTCTGCGTTGCCTTTTGTCCGGTTGGTTTCTTTCCTTCCAGTCCTGTCACAGCAAATACTGCATATTAAACACAATTAACTTATTTAGGGATTCCAGTTTCATATTATTGTTTTGATGCAAGGACATCCCAGCTGAGATTTTGAACACCTTACCAGAGCATAAAGTGAAAGAGTAAATAAGATGATTGTGGGGTTTGGGGTTCAATGTTCAGAAACAGACTCTTACTTATGACAGGTGCTTTGCAAGTTTGTCTGCAAGGCAAGAGCTATTAGTGTGAAGGAAGACGACTATTTCTTGGCATAGTTTAGATCTCCATTTGTTGCAAACTTACTTTTCATTTTACTCAGTGAAGCTATATATGTTTTAAATAAACTTGGGTTTTGTTCCTATTTACATCACCTTGAAACAATATAATGGGGAAGTCATAGAATCATTTAGTTCAGAAAAAACCTTTAAGATCATCGAGTCCAACAATGTCACCAGCCCTAAGTCTGCCACTAGACCGTGTCCCAAAGCACAACATCTACTCCTCTTTTAAACACCTCCAGGAATGGTGACTCACCTGCCTCTGTGAGCAGCCTGTTCCAGTGTTTGACAGCCCTTACAGTAAAGAAATTCCTCCTAATATCCAACCTAAACCTCCCTGGAGTAACTTGAGGCCATTTCATTTTTTTCTATCACTAACTACCAGGGAGAAGAGACAGACCTCCACCTCAGTACAACCCCCTTTCAGGGAGCTGTAGAGAGCTATAAAGTCTCCTCTCAGTCTCCTTTTCTCCCAACTAAACAACCCCAGTTCCCTCGGCTGCCCCTCATAATTCTTGTTCTTTAGACCCTTCAACAGCTTCACTGTCCCTCTTTGGAAATGCTGCAGCATTTTTCCTGTAGTGAGGGACCGAAAACTGAATAGGTTTGGTGGGGTTTTTTTTTTACTGCTGTTATTTTCTGCATAACTTGTTCCATTTAATGTGTAGCTAGAAAAAAAAAGAGGATCCTAAATTTATAAATGAGAATAAATATCTCTGTTCCTACCATTCAAATTAATGTATTTTCACTGGTGATTCAGTATTGATTATACCAGGTGATCCATTATATTGATGTCTTTAAGGATACTTGCATAAGTATCCTTATAGCTCCTTATATGAGTATCCTTATGCTCCTTGTAGCAGACTGAAGCTCTGAACTGTGTAAATAGCTTGTTGCCAGCATACACAGTTTTATCTTGGATATTAGTGTTGGGGTATTTTTAAATGCCTCACGTTCATGGATAATGCAGTGACTTAAGAATTCTGTTTTTCTTTGAAAATCAAATACAAAAATCAGACAGTCAAAAAGTAAAAGCAAAAGCCTGACCCTTATCTAGGACCTCAGAGAAAACATAGCTGCTGATGCAGGTTTAACTCAAACCAAGGCACCGGTGAGTTAAGGCGGCTGTTGCCTGCCTTAGTAGATTAAAGGTACCTATCAGGGTTGTTTTCTGAAGGATCAGTTTTACAATACAACCAATTTCCAATATACTTGGCATCATTGTGATAACCCATTAAAAAGTTCCATTGTACCACAAATACAAAGGATGAAGCTTGCGGTTTTCGTGCCTCGAGCTTTTTGCAAGTCCTGTAACCGATCATGTTCTTTTTGTTATGATTTTGTAATCTCTTCTTGTTCCTTGGGTTTTGAGGTTTTTTTTTTTCCTGGTGGCTTAGTTGGAACTTGTAATACTTTTCGTTTATTTAGCTTTAAAAAATACGAGCGCAGCTTTGGCTTATTTTTGCAATACCGGATATCACTACTGTGTGTTAAGAAGTGTGCAGGCAAATTGATGTGCCCAACTATTTAATTTCTACTGTGTGCATAAGCTACTGAGAGTAAAAATGCTACTCTTGTTATTGCTTGCTTTAGGAGGAAACACAGCCAGCTTCCATTAGCCCATTAAAGTGGCTGATAGCTAATTCTGATGTCTGCAGAACTCTTCAAAGAACAACTAGCAGTTCATTGTTGTGCTAATACAAGCAAATAGATAGCACCTTCTGTGATTTTAGATATAGCTGGAAGGCACAATTAACCAACTGTGTCCTCTTTAAGTGTCTGGTGCCCCAACCCTGACTTGAAGAAACAGCTTAGGACCTGATTATGCACTGAATGGAATCCAATAACTGAGGCATTACTAACAAAATGAGATACTAGGTAAGTGCGAAAATACTATGCCATATTACTGTTCTTTCCTGATTTTAAGAAATAAAATTTTGAAGTATTTTCCTAAAACAACCCCACAATTTGAATAAGTATTTACTTCTCCCATCCTTCTGCATTCAGTTGTTTATCTGTTGTATTACAGCAATGCATAGGCAAGGTGCTCTTTCTATAGGCACATACAAATACACAAAGTACTTTGAAACACGGATGTACTTCATTCTATTGCATATGTTAGGAACACAGACCTTTGAAAAGACTGGCACAGAAAGACATCCACCCTTTGAAATGAAATGTTACCATCAGCTTCATGTGGTCAGCTGGCAAAAGCATATCAGAAAAGAGACAATGAGCAAAAAAATGTGCTAAAAGGGAGAGTCACTGATGTGGAAATAAGGAGGGAGTTCCAGCTGTTTGGACACATCTGCTAGGTAAAAGGTGACTGGCTGTTAAAGAATGCTCTTTGGCTTGAGAAGAGGCAGCACTCACCATGGAGGAATCAGTCAAGTCATAAGCTGGGAAAAAACCCTGGGATTTAAATACATTGTATATGAAAGCACAAAGATCATCACAGTATGGAGCTAATAGAACTTGTGAGCCTGATTCATCTATAAAACAGGGAAGGAAGGTTTATAACAGTGCTTGGGGCTTTTCTTACTTGATGTAGCACAAACACATAGTGCAAAACTGAGACAGCCTCACAAAGATTATGGTGTTAAAATTAAAAAGCCGAATCTCTTCTTTATGAATGAGGAACTGAAAAACCAGTGGTGACACTGAGATTCCTGGGCTTGGTCCTTGATTCAACATGAATGCTCGGATAGTCTGAGCTACCTACATTTTCCTCATGTTCTGATCTGGATAGAGAACAAGTTGAACCCTCAGAAAAAGGTGAAAGAGGTGAAGAGATAGACTCCTGCTCTTGCTTTGCCGCCACACACAACATAGATTCAATGAGCTTGAGCCATTTAGCTCTGAGGTATTGGATGCAATGTCATGTACCTGAGCTGTGCGCTCCCAAAAGAGCATAACTACAGCCAGAGAAACTAAACCGCTGTTCTTTATATTTCAGAAGACAGCTTGTTGACTGGGAAGCTAAGTAATCTCTTGCTTGATTACCTGTAATGAGCCAACCTGCATGAGAGCTAACTCCAGATTAAAAAAGCTAATGTGCATGTAGATGTCTACATGTAGCTTCTGTTGTGGTCAATGGGGATTTAAAGCTCATTTATTCACACATAGGTATCCAGGGCTATCTAAGATGTTGACAAGTGTTGCCTATCTGACTTTCAGGTGCTACTGAAAAATGGTGGCGTCTCCCACAGGTCCCATATGACAATCACATCATCCTCTGCAAATGTTTCATATGCCCTACAGGCTTTTAAATGTCACCATAAGCCTGCATGTAGGTAACTAAAGCCTGACCCCAGTAGCTGGTTTGCTGAAGAGCTGAAGCTCCACTGATTGTACTAATCAGATCTCCGTTTACCTCTCAACATCTGCATTTAGGTGTCTTAATCTTGAAATCAATCTCATGCAGATTAGAATCAGTCTTTGAAAAAACAATAGGTAGTTTGTGAAGTCATTAGCATCCTAGTGTTGAAGATGAAGGATTTTGAAAAATGTAATATGCTTTTTATTTTTTCATTAACCAAGCTGAATTTAGTTACTCACATGGATTTCAGACTTTAAGAATCACTGCTAGAGATATCCTGACAATAATTCTCATCTATAGGGAACAGCTTTTGTCTTCTAAAAAAAATTATGGCATAAGGTTACACCTTCACTCTTTCAAAAGGAGCCTTAAGGCCTAATTTGCCAGCTATCCTCAATGTCTCCTCTTACTTGGGTGCTAGTGGTTAGCTTTCAGATGACCACCTGGTACAAGTGGAGGTAAAACGAAGGCTTTTGCCTTCAGAGTTGGACTGCTTTGTAGTGTACAATTACCTGCAACATAAATGGGGCTTCAAAACCTAAGATCTAGCTTATCAAAGACTGTTATTTCCCTAAATCCCCATAGCTGAGGATCTATTCCAAACCAGATGAGTAGCTGGTGAATAGAAAGAAGAAAATTCTGGATCTCGAGTCCTTTCTTATTCCTTTTTTTAAACCCAAAGCAGACCCCTAAGTGAACTGTAAGGTAAAAAAAGCAGCTCTTACTGTTCGTGTTTCTCTCTGTAAGTTATTCATCATCACAGTTAGCTACAAATGAGAGGTTTGTGTCTTTAAGAGATAACACAAAGCATAAAGGATTCTCTGTTTAACAATAATTCTGATCAAAATGTTAAAAGCTTATTCACTGCTGTGCGTCAAACCTTGAAAATAATTGGCATCTGTGCAGAGAAGGCCATGCAACAGCAGTTGTCTGGGTGATTTCAGTGTCAAGTATGACCACCTCCGTGAAGTTTTAATACCTTTTCTTTAAAGACAGGTGAACACTTGCCATGTTAGTCCACTGCTCCAATAAGCTCAATCTTCGTTCTTTTTGACTCGTTGCCAAAGCATTCCCAAAGCAAGAGACATTTCTGCTTTGCAGTGCTGCATGGCTGGCATGTTAACAGCTGCATCCCCAGGGGAGCATTGCAGATATGACAGAGAGAGGAGGAATGCACTGTGCATGCCCAAGTCCTGGATGCTGGGAGAAGAGAGAATAATGATATCGCCTAGCCCCATCCCTCTATTCATGCTTTCAGTGATATAGTCTCCAATGTATTTACAAAGGCATGAATGTGAAGTCTCCACCTCTTCTCAGAGAGCAACTGTTGCACAGACTAAGCTGTTTGGACACTAAGTGAAGATATAATTACAGTTTGAAATGTTGGGAAACAAGAAAGCAAGCAAAAAAATACACTGTGTTTTACTTTTTCAGTGTACTGAACTATCTTGGGAATATTTGTAACTGGTTTAAAGAAAGTACAAGTTACAGTTGTCCTCCATACACCCTATTACTGCAAATAAATACACAAAGTAACATTGGCCTTTTCTCTTCAACAATTAACTTGGAGATAATTAATTTCTTTTCAAACTGTCTGAGCACCAAGATGCAGACAGATATAAAAACATGAAGGATGCTAAGATGTTGGTAAGAATTACAGTTGAGCAGGAACACAGAAAGATCAGACTTTTGAAATAAACAACAATACAACCAACAAAACCAAACAATCTCAAAAATTTAATTAATACCAAGCTGCAGAAATGAAAAAGAAAATGAAGATGGGGAATAGTTGCTAATATTTGTTCAGGAAGGGGTCATTAAAGCAACAAAGAAAGATTCTTTGCAAAGGAAGACCCACAGCAATAACACCAGAAGAGCTCCCTGATAGAGAGAAGCTGCAGTGATCATAGATACTGTTTTTGAAGAGTTTAAAGAGGAGGAAAGTGGGCAGATAGCTAGAGAAGGAGAACAATTTACTTTTCCCATGAGGCTAGGAAGAATAACTGAATGTGCTTGTACTTACTATGAAGAAAAAGCAGTTTAAACAGAAAACTGAGAAAAGTTGAAACTACAGTCCACTAAATTCAGAAGACTGGAGGAACTTAGCTCAGTGAAAGCAATGAAAGTCAAGGAACTATGGGGGTGGTAAAGGAGAATGAAAGTCTTGTGTACTTGTAATCACAGGTACACAGACAGAAAACGTCCTAATTGCACTTCTGAATACTAAAATGCTACAGAAGAGGAGTGTATCAGCTTAATTTTCAGCAAAAAAGACTGATACTTCAAACCTCAAGGGATATGAAAACTAGAGCAGCCAGTTATTAAAATGTCTTTCACTGGCATTTTTTAAGAACACGTTACATGATTTAGATTTCAGTTGTAGTCTTTCATAGAGTCCTGTACTGTAGCTCATATGACTAAGTATGCACTCTCGCATGACCATCATGAGGCTTCTGTTGTTATGGGATTGGGACATGTCTACCTAAGTGATGAGAGAGCTTTGGATGGTGTGACTGGTGTTGCTTACATGTCACGTACAACATCCAGGGACTTCAGGAAAGAAAGCCTTCAAGGTGACAGATCTGATGCTTGGGTATTAGATTATATGTTGGGCAAGCCTGGGAATTAATTCTTACAAGAACTGTATAAGGGCATCTTATTGCACACTATGTGACATGAGCAATAACCAAACCCTGTCTTCATGAAGAAAATTACTGATGAAGGGTTCAGCTCTAATGAAGTAAGTGACACATTTGCAAACTTGAAAAAAACCCAACCCGTTGATCCTGATCTCACTTTCATCCACAAGGCAGGAAAAGTCAAGTTGTAGATTGCTGTATTAGCTGGTGAAGAGCTTGATTTTCTTTCATATCCATTTTGGAATAATTATTCCTATTGGAATTCTGTCTGACTGTGCAAGGTGAGACGGTTCAATTATTTAATCATGCTATCACTTTCAATTTGAAAGGCCAGTGCTAGAGCAAATGTGCTTTCTGTTTAATTTATACCAATACTTAACCTAGTTGATCTGTTCCCTGTTTGCGCGTATTCAGTAATGTATCAGAATGTAATGGATATTTCCTCCATTTTTATATCTGTCAAATTTTATGAGTGTCACATTCAGTGAATGGCTCTGAATATGAAAGTTCTGTTCATCTGTACATGCATTTCTACAGACGCAAGGAAGCTGGAGGGCTGCTGGGAAAACAGAGATCACTTTAAGTCTATCCTCTTTTGCACTGAGAGGCAAAGCTTTGCAATTTCAGCATATATCTGCAAGTAAATTAGAAATGCTTATACCTGCTGATTACTTCAGTAATCATTTATTTCATTGTCTTTGGGCTCCTTTTGCAGGTTCGTTAGCTTTCTGTGAGTGTTCCAGTGACTATAAACCTTTCAAATAGATGCTTTCTCAGCCTGCGTTATATAGTCTAACAATATTTCCAGTTTTGGCTATAGTCTTTCTAAGAATTGTTCTGAGGGCCACTTGAAGTTAACTTCTTCTTATAGATGATAAAATGTTAAGAGGAGAAATCAGGACAGG
>NW_010173262.1:0-1099 GCF_000695765.1 Mesitornis unicolor | reverse complement strand
AGAGTGGTGGAATGTTTTTGCTTGAGAATATCCTTTACTTAAAGCCTATTTAATCAAAGTCTGTGCAGACAAACTGCACAACCAAGGTAAAATTAGGAGGCATTCGGAGAGATCTCATATGTAAAATTAAATAAGAATTTGTAGGGTTGCTGTATATAGCTATTAGAATCCAAGCATAAATATAGAGTGATACAAACTTCAGGATCATTGAGGAGTCATGCTTAATTATCCTTGGGAACAAACAGGGAGTTAAGGATGGTTGGGAAATTATTCTTTTTTAATAGTTCCTATGGAAACTTTTGATATAGAGTATATTCTACAAAAGTAAAATTCAGCTATACATTTTGTTGGTAAAATTAAATCAAGAGATTCTGTCTTCTGAAAGTCAAAAAAAATTTATAATTTAAAAAACCAATCCTCTCATATTTTCAAAAATATCTTAATAAATTCCATCTTTGGTAAAAAAACTAAAATCTATCAATAAAATAAAAAATATAAGTGGAACAGATGGGAAAATATATGTTTTACCTTTTCATGTTTCTGAAAAAATGTTGGTATTTTACAGGACTTGCTTAGAAAAGGATCTGGAATAACTTTGATAAACCAACCTCAGAAGTTTATTCATCTGGCTGGGATATTAAAGCTTTCTGGAACACTATTCCCAGAATTTACAGTTAAAAAACATAGTGGAATAATTTCTGCAATTAAAATGCAGTTCTGCTGGAATCAAAACCTGCCTTTACATTATGAGAACATTGTTTCAAAGAAACTGCGAGGAAGGAGTGGGGTGAAGGGATGAAACTCTGACAATATTTTGGCATAGTCTTTAGACATTTTGGAGTAAAATATTTTGAGCATGTATTCGAAGGAACTGTTCAAAGCTATGCTTCTTCCTCTTTATTACAATTTTAAAACAAATGCTGAAATCTAAACATTTCATAACAGTATAAAATATAATTTTGAAGAGATCTTTCTAGTGCTTCTGATTTGTTTTCATTTTAAGAAGACAGACTGACATCCTGAAACCGGTGTGATGTGATGATACTTCTGCATAGTACCACTTTACAGCTGATTCACAGAATCACAGAATCACAGAACG
>NW_010173261.1:2034-15049 GCF_000695765.1 Mesitornis unicolor | reverse complement strand
CGCCTGCCCGCCCTGCGCTGGGCCTGTCCCTGCAGCACAGGGTCTGGGATGAGGGCTTTGTTCGTGGAGCTGACTCATCAGCAGCACACTCTGGAAATAAACCTCAGGAAAAAGGTCCCTCCGGGAAATAACAAGGTATAGAAAAGCGGCGTATTTTTAGCCCGTGACATCATGCCCATTGTGGAGTCGCTCAGCTCGGTTGACTGAAGCACACCGCGACCCAGCCTAGGCCGGTGCTGCAGTGTGGGCACAGCAGCAGTGAAAGCTGTCACACGGTGGGGACACGAGCAGTGCTGGCTCTTGTGTTCATGGCTGAACGATGTCCCTGTGCATCCATGTGTGTCCTCCACTCCCCACTCCTATGCTGGGCTGAGACATCCCTTCCCACTCTGCCTTGGGCTGCAGGCACCAGACGCTGCAGAGCGTTCCTTCTGTTCCCCAGCCCGTGGCAAATTGCAGGGATGGGCTTGACCCCGGCGGGAGCTGGATGTGCCGAGTTTGAATTGTGCATTGTCAGGGCCGGAGGACGGGACACTGCAGCCTTCCCTGCCTGCCCACAGCCCTTCAGCTGAGCCAGGAGGGATTTCTGCTGCCCTGGCCATTAAAGGCTCCCAGTGGCTGTTTCTGTGGGAGCTTGGCTGAGTCAGCACCAGTGGCACTGAAGGGGACCTCAGCCAGGGTCACTTTCAGGATCTGGAGTTTCCTTCTTCACGTCCCTGTGCTTGGTCCTGGGTTGTAGAGCCTTTGGGAGCACCTCCCTGGTGTCTGCTGAGCGTGGCTCCACGAGGTGTGAACTTTTGCCAGCACTATATCAGACTCTGAACTGCTTCGTGTCGATACTGAGGTTGGTTAAAAGGCTCAAAATAAGGATTATTTCTTCCCCATGTTTTCCAAGCCGTGTGTGCTCTATTCTGAAACAGGATTTGTTTCACCGATAAAGCCTGATGTAACACAACGTATTCGGGCGTTGCTTACGAGTACATTTTTGCATGGCGTGTGCTGAAGCATGTCTCGCGTTTAACGGCTGGATGTGTCGATGGATAGGGATTGCAGAGCTGAGGCAGCTGCCTCAGGGGGGAGTGGCCAGCTGCTTCGCTTCAGGAGGGAATTCTTTCTGTGTCAAATCTGCACGAAGACGTGGTGCACGCTGCGGGTGTTACGGGTACGTCTGTTGTGTGCATTCACACACTGGACCATGCATCTTTGTGATCCAGACGTTATGTGCCATAACTGCCCCATCCACATTGTAGCCTTTTGTTAAAGTATTGAAAATCAGGCTCTCATAGACCTGGAAAAAAGCAAACAATTGGCAAAAGATGTGGATTTTCCAGCTGAATTTAACATGTGCAGCTGTTTAAAGCAGCTCTCCTTTGATATAAGCAGTTGTGCCCAGATGGGGTTTTCTTTCCAGCAGCTTCCCGAGCCGCTCACTCAAGGTTTTTGTTTTTTCCTCTCATTACTTATAGCGCCTTCAGACTGAGGGTGAAGAAGAGGCGGTTGTAGTTTCAGAGCTTTGCATTCCTCACCGAGCTGTGCCTGCGTTTGCATGCAAAGCCATCGCCTCCCCTCCAACTATTTTAATCATTTCAGAAAGGGTGGGTCAGCAGGCATTTGGCAGCGGGCTCCTTTTATACAGCTGAGGTGGAGTCAGCCAATGACCTGCAAGCCTGGAAAATTTTGCAGGGCAGTTTCACTGGACGGCTTTGCGGAGCTGTGCCATTTGAATTGCAGCACAGCCATCCACGCACTGCGCTCTCCATTCCTGGCGCGTCTCCCGGCGCAGAGTTTAGCTGAGGCTCGGGTTTAGTGTTCCCTCCTCTCTCCCTGCAGTGACAGCTTCTCCGGGCTCCGCTGCCACGACTCCCGAGCAACCATGGAGGATACTACTTTGCAAATTATCGAACCGCCGACTGCCTCTGAGGCCTCTGAGGAGCAAGTGCCTGAAGAACCCATCAAATCGGACCAGATCAACGGCGTGATGGTGCTGACCCTTCTGGACAAGATCATTGGAGCGGTGGATCAGATCCAGCTGACCCAAACGCAGCTGGAGGAGAGACAGCAAGAGATGGATAGCGCAGTGACCAGCATCCAGGGAGAATTAACCAAGCTGACAAAGGCGCACACCACCACCAGCAACACCGTCAACAAGATGCTGGAAAAAGTGCGCAAGGTGAGCGTCAACGTGAAAACCGTGCGGCAGAACCTGGAGAAGCAAGCTGGGCAGATAAAGAAGCTGGAGGCCAACGAAGCGGAGCTCCTGAAACGCAGAAACTTCAAAGTCATGATCTACCAGGTAAGGAGCTGTTCCAAAACTTCCCTGTGCCTGTCAGGGGTGTTTGCTTTGCTGAGGGTCTGTCGTGCTGCATGGCTCGGTGCTCTCCCAAACTCTCCTGCCTGGTGGTCCGAGTTGAGGCGGGTCCGAAATAGCACTCTCATTCATGTGCTGAGACAAGGTTTGACAGGGTTGCTATATTTAACAGGAATGTTAACGAAGATAGTGAGAATGGCCCTAAGCCTCATTGCAATGGACCAGAAGTATCAAAATAACCTGATTTTACTACTTAGCTAAAAAAAGAACAAGAATGCGCTGGGTTCTGGAAGGGAGTGTTGTAACTTTGCCTGCAAGCGTCTTTTCTACCGAGAGGCAGTGTGCGTATTGCTATGTGGAGAGCGATAGCATTTCAGATTTGTGACATGCATCTGATAACAACAAGAGTCAGTGACCCCAGCACCAGGGTTAATCTCACTGGCAAGGACAGAGACATAGAGAAAACACAGCACAGCTCCTCGAGCCCGTCAGCGCTCGGGGCTGCCTTTGCCGTGTGCTGGTACCAATTTCCACGTCCTTTTCTGCAGCCTACGAGTCTTAAACCTTCTGGTTGTCTGGTTTCACCTTCCACTAAGTGTTGCATTTATCCTTGTTATTATTAAACGAGAGCAAGGAGTGGAATAGATTTCTGTCAGTTCTCATGTCTGGAGTTAGTCCTCCTTATCAGAGCGAACCCTGACAGGGAAGAACAGTGAGTGAAATAGTTAATGACTCTGTTAGAAGCCTGTGGGTTAATAATAGACAGCGTCAGGGACAAATGGAGAAGCATCCAGTGCTGATCACAGGAAGAGAGAGAACAAAACCAGAAAATGCTTCTTGCTACGGGGTTTGGAGGGGGAGCTGATCGTAATAGGCTCAGGAATCTAATGAGTACGGGGCCTGTGTAACTCTGATTCAGAGCTTAAGCATTTGTTGTTTTATCGTGCCTGAAAGGCTGGAATTCTCGAGCCTACTCGGATCATCCGGGTAACCGAGCCAGTTATAAATATATTTATTACAGGCTCTTTGTATCGGGCTTTTGGCGGAGGATGGATCTGTCCATGGAAAAATAAAATAGAGCTCTCAATGTGCTGCAGAAGCAACAAACATTGCAAAATGAGAAGCGTGAAGGGAATTGTGTAAACATAGCATTCTTTGGAGGTCACGGAAATAGGTAGGAAGTTGGCAAGTGTCTGGGTCCTTCGGGAGGACGCTGAGCACGGGCAGGTTGTTGTTGTGTGAGCTGCTCGTTTGGGTTTGCTGGTGTCTGTGAATATCAGTAGAGTTTCTCCGCGAGTGCAAAGCAGCAACGCTGCTTCTGAGGGGAATGGGGCAACACTCACTGGTGAAACAGGGACTGAGCGGCCTCTGAGCGGATCAGTTGACAAGCGGCCACGGCGGGGATTTTGTGAATTGTGAAGATGTTAGGGGAAAAAAAATGAATTATTTGTAATTCAGAACCATTTCCCAGCACAAAATTTAGTGTGATTTGGCTGTGAGGCCATGGAGCACACGTGAGAAACTCTCCAGGTTTGCTCCGTGTGCGATGGAGCCTTTTGTGCCCTCCTGGAAATCCTCGCACGCCCGTGGGACACCCGGGCAAACCTCGCCACGAGGGTGAGGATCTGCTTCTGGGGAGGGCCGGGAGCAGCAGCAGGCGTGCAGGCTTCTGCCTTCATCGCTCTCCTGTGCTTTGCTGAGGCAACAACAGCCCCACGCCGTGAGAGTTCGATTGCCAGACCAGGGCCACAGGGAATGCCACAGTAATGGAATGGCTCTTTCCTGCGTATGATGGAAACAGATTTTTGGTCAACAGAGAATGTCTCTAAATTCTACCAATCTCCAGTCTGTCTCAGAGCCACAGTAATTATTATTTCTCCTATAGAAAATAGGGTTGCTTGATAGTTGCGTTATTCTGTAGATTGTACTCCATAAAAATGTCTTTGTCGTGTAATTTTTGCTGGACGGAAACCTGAATTGTATGGCTTGGTGCAAGGTAAATAACTGCCATAGATGGGAGTCTCTCGTACTTACGGAGACCTTTTATTTCCAGAAGTTAAACGTTTGGGGGGATCTCAGAAGTTTTGCAACATTATTGCTACTTTCTAACCCAGAAAATGCTGCCTTTGGAAAGCTGTGATTAACTTTCCTGTGCAATTGCCTTTCCAGTTGCTACGGCTAAAAATGCAAAGATTTATTAGTCTTTTTTTTTTTGAAGAAAAAGAGAGAAACTCATCTTCAGAGACATAAAGTACTACATAAACCCAGCAGTGGGTATTTTCAAATAGTAGTCGTGCTCTATGGGTGTCTAACGTTGGGTGATTCTGCCATGTGAGGAGATGCAGGGAGGTGCAGGCAAATCAGCCCTTTACGGCTGTAGGTGTTTGATCTTTCTCTCGGCGTTGGACATTGAGCCCATGGCCGTTGCAGTGGGACTATTTCAGGAGTGCAAATAAGAGCTTTTGGCACCTTGGGAGAGGAGGTCAGACCCATGCGAGAGCTGTATTTTGCCGTTCGATTAGGAAATGAAAACCAGGTTTTATTCAGGAAAGCCCGAGCTGTCAGGGTGAGCCCACAGCACGTCTGCCTGCGCCGTTTCGGACTTTGGGGGAGAAAGTGCAAAACGAAAAATGGGTTCCACGGGGGTGGGGAGGGGCAGGTCCAGCAGATGTTCACGGGTATCATTCGCGGTCACCCATAGACCTGCATGCACCTTCTCACTCGCTCACACACTTTTACCTGACTTTGCCAGGAGCTGCTCTGATTGCTACTGAGGTGAGGGGTTTTGTACCAACTTAATCACACAGAATCACAGAATCGCTCGGTTGGAAAAGCCCTCTGAGATCATCACGTCCAACCGTTCCTGTCTACCCCCTAAACCATATCCTTAAGTACCTCGTCTACCCGCTCTTTAAACACATCCAGGGATGGTGACTCCACCACCTCCCTGGGCAGCCTGTTCCAGCCTCTGACGACCCTCTCAGTAAAGAACTTCCTCCTTATCTCTGACCTGAACCTCCCTTGGCACAGCTTGGTGCAGTTTCCCCTTGTTCTGTCCCCCATCACCTGGGAGAAGAGACCAGCACCCACCTCTCTACGACCTCCCTTGAGGCAGTTGTAGGGGGTGATGAGGTCTCCCCTCAGCCTTCTCTTCTCCAGGCTAAACAAGCCCAGTTCCCTCAGCCGCTCCTCATCAGGCTTGTTCTCCAGAGCCCTCCCCATCCTTAATGTAGGGAGTTACATCAGTTCTTCAGAATAAAATCTGGAAAAAAACAAACCACCTTCAAATTCCCCCAAGTTTTTGTTTGGAAGATGAGCCTACCAAAGCAAAAGTGGCACAGGCTTTTGAGAAGCTGCTGTGTACACGGGAGCTCAGGACTTGTACCGTACCCAGGGCTTGCCATCCTAAAAACTCTGATGCCAAACGGCTACGTGCGCTTGTCAACAGCCTGTGAGAACAGAACTGTTCAGTGCTTCCTTTGTCTCCCGTCTTTCAGAGAAATTAGGGCACCAACAAATTTGGTTAGAGTGCTTGCTAATAAAAACAGACTGAAGTGACTTCATCCCGAATCTCCTGGTTTTAGGGCACAAGAGTCTAGGGCTGATTACTGCAGGTCACGATTAAATAGTGGGTGTCCCATTCAAAAAGCTGCTGCTCTAGAACCCGACAGCGTGCTGCTCTGATCCGAGGGACGGCACCCGTCAGCACTTATGAAAGCTCAGCATTTTTCCTCTCAACATTTTTCAACAATTAAACCTGTTCTTGCATATGCCAAAAGCCCGATTTTTTACAGCCAGGCATCCAAATGCTTGCAGCGCGCAGCGCACACGTTGAGCGTTGCACTTCTGAAATGTGCTGGTTCTTGATTTTGAGGCTCACGTGGGTGCCGAGCTCGAGGGCAGCGGGGCTCATGATGTGCTGTGTGTTACAGAGAGCGGCCTTTGTCAAGGGTGTGTGGAGGGGCTGCCCCCCACCCCGGCACATCCGGGGTCCCTGCGGGGCTCCTCTACTCTGCGGGTGACCCCAGCGGCCGCTCAGAGCCTCAGGACGTAGAGGGGCTCTGTAAGGGGTCGGGCGGTTTTGAGAGCAGGGCAGAACGTGAGCCTCAGCCGCACGATGCGTGGGTAGGTAGGGCTGGACAGGGAAATATAAATAGCACGGCTTAGCTTTTGTGCCTCGAGTGGGCCTTATACGGACTAGAGCAACAGGGCTGGCCATCGTGGGGAGGAGGGCTGGATTTCAAACCACACGTTAGCGCCACAGACTGGGAGGCCAGACCTGAGCTGCCCAGTTTTAGGTCTGTGCTCCTCAAAAGATTGTGGAAAGAGCGTGAGCTCGGGGTGTGACGAGAAGCATGAGGCAGCAGCACGGGGCGGACGCACCCTCGTACCGCAGCCACCTCGCGCTGGGGCCAGCACAGCCCATCCTCCCAAGAGCGTCCCGCTCGGCCCAGGGGCAGGCTCGGAGTGGGGCTGGTCCTGCGTCTGCACGGAGCTGCTCCTCACTGCGCTGTGCAGGAGCCTGAGGCTGCCCCTCCTCAAGGATGAGTGGGGAACTGTGCAGTGCCCTTCCCGATGCACTGCGCTGCCTCTGTGACCCACGTAAAGTGTGCAGTGACTCGTGAGCTTTTTGGAAACGTGCTCAGCCCTCTCTTGTCCTGTTTAGGATAATGTTGGCCTCTTGATTCTGCAAGATCTTCTACAGCTTACAGAGTACCTGGAGAACTGTGGGCTTGTCCAGCTGCAAGAGAAGACAAAGACCAGAAACGAAGATGGTCGGTGTCAGTGAGGGAGAATCAAATATTTAGAATAAAAAGTCTCAGGATGTTTAGTCTGTAGCTTTATGTGAGGATGCAGATGTCAGTGTCAGCAAATCATCTGCAGTGCAAACTCCATCTTTGCTGGTTTGCTGCTCAGAAACAGCTCTGCAGTTATTAATCAGTTGAGACAGGTTTATCCGGGAGGAGCGGTTCTGAGAGTAAAACCAGTTGTACAAACAGACTGATAACAGGATCAAAACTTTATTCTGCTGTCAGAGGAAAAAAAGAACCTTTTCACTCTGCAATCTCTTTACTTCTGTTTCCTACAGCCCTGCCTCTCTTCTGACCCACGATTAGGCAAAAAGCCCTTTCCCAAACACAGCATCCTCTCCTCGAGCCATTCCTCCCTTGCCTTTCACACCAGGTCTGAGCTGCTCCAGTGGCTGTGTATCCTCCCCAGCTGATGAAGATACAGCTCTTAGGTCACAGCCTCCAGGACATGGAGTGACTGGATGTGCCTGACAGAGAAAAGTGCCAAGAAAATTGCACAATACACAGCATTGCAGAGGGCAGAAAGACTTCTGCTGGTCAGGGAGATACTACTGGAGAACAAGCTGGCTTATCCCTTTAGCATTTACCTGATCACAACCTACTTTGCTTTTTCTCCTCATATTTCAGATCTTTTCCTTTGTCTCAGCAGCATTCTTTGATGCTGTCTTACTGCAGGATTCAGTAGGTTTCTCCGCAAGGACTCGAGGCTTCTCTTTTTATGGACCTCTTGGCACTATTGAGATAAAATCTGTCCAACCTTTGGAATGGCCATGCCTGTTGCATATGGAGGGTTTGTTTTATATCCAGCTGCTGCTAGGGGTGCTGAGGAGCCACCCCTGGCCTCGGGGTGTCTTTAGCAGAAGAGAGGTTTTGCTTTTGTGGTGAGCAGCGTTTGCTGCGTCACTGGGTACAGACGTCTGTAAGGGGCTGGGCATTGCCCAGTGCTGTTTTAGGGTCTGGTCAGTGTGGTCAGTGTGGTCAGTACATAAATTAGAGTAGGACACTCTTCTTTCTAATAAATCTTTGCTGACTGTCTTTTCTGTCAAATTTTGCTACCTGGCTTCTCTGTTACTAACTCATAGCCCTGTGCCTTTCTTTCTGCCTGTCCTCACGCTAATCCGGATCACTCTGTGGCGATGCTGTGGATCAGATTCCTGGTAGGAACAGGTAAGGTTTTCCATTGTGGTTCCTTTCCACCACCCATTGAAACGCAGTTTTCCTCATCTCAGCCCGAGAAGACGCAGAGTGTGCGCTTTGAGCCTTCGCCAGGGACTGCCCTCTGAGCCATCTACAGGAACGGTGTCCCCTGCCCGCGCTGCCGAAGGTGCCGTGGCCCAAACCAGCAGAAGATGTGCGAGGAGGCAGCATTTAGGGCCTCGGCAGGAGTCCCCCTGAAGATCGCTTTGAACCTCTCCTGAAACCCCGAATGCTGCTGATTCCAGAGCCTCTGTCTCTCCGCTGCTTGTGGCTGCTGCAAAGCTTCAGGCCTGTGAGGCCGATCCCCAGTGGGCAAAACTGCCTCCGCTTGCTGCCTGCGCTGCTTGCTGCATGCTCTGCCGCGGTTACGATGGGCGGTGAGCTGAGGTGTTCTCTCAGGCGTTACAGGAGTTGTTGTGCACTGCCTCTGCGACTGGGAGGGAGGAATCGCTGTGTGGCTTGCATGAAGGGCTGGTAGCCAGGAGCAGTTGGCTCTGCTGGCACCTGCTGTGACTGGGCAAATCCTGCCTCATTTCTGAGCCTGTTTCTCCCTCTGAAACACAGACCTGGCAATAGCTCCTCCCGCTGCTTGTAAGGTTTAGTTTACGCGTGTCTGTGAAATGGTTTGGAGTTGTTGTTTCAAATAGATAAAAGCCAGGCAGAGAGCACAAAACTGTGACACAAAACTGCAGCTGTCTCAGGTGGATGCTGCACCCGTTTCTGTTCAGCAGCCCCAGCCCTGTTCACTGGGAGCCAGGACTGGAGTGGCGGTGACTTTAACTGCTGTTTATCTAACGCTTATCTCATGCCACAGGGGCCTCTGGTGGGAGCGTGGTGCCCTGTTCGCCTTCCTCTTATTGTGTGGCTACAGCAGAAAACACCACAAGCTCCGGTTGCCGGCCCTTCGGGTGAGCAGCGGTGGACAGGGCTCCCCAGGAGCCAGGCAGAGGTGAACTCAGCCCAGGAACTGGGGTCAGGGAAAACATCTCCTTTACAATAGGAGTGACAGGATTTTTAATAAAGGCAGGTTTGTGTGATGTAGCAAGAGACAGCAATTACAATCTCTACAGAAAAGGTCTGCTCCTGCGAGGCCTCACGAAGGGAGCACAGCCCTCCCCTATGCAGGCATCTGCCATCCCCAACCTCTGCCGGGCTGGGGGTGTCTGTCAGGTTGTGGCTGTTACTTGGGAACAACTGAGCCCTTCCTGTGGCACCGCTGGAAGTTCAGCACAGAAAAGCATCCCCTAAGACTGACAGAGCGAAAACACCATCATGGCAATGGGAGCACAGGAATTTTTCCTCTCTGGCAGAACTCGGTCTGCCCTGGGAGGTGTTTTCTGCTGAGGTGCTTTCAATCCTCCCGCAGCTCCCCCAGGCCAGAGCTTGTCTGGTGGGCCCTGTGTGGGCAGAGAGGGGTGCAGGAGCTCCAGCTCACCCCGCAGCGGCTGGGATCAGCCCTTTGTGGTGATAGCAGCGCGTGGAGATGTGAGCTGGTTGTGTTCTGCATGTTATGGCTGCATGTGAACCAAACCCGACTGTTTGTGCTGTTGCAATTGTGTAAAAATAACGAAATTAATTACAGATGTGGTTAGCATGCGCGTGTGAAAAATGCTCCATTAAACCTTCAGACCGGAGACAGGCGTGGATGGGAGTTCTGGGACTTTGATTTTTACGCGCTGACCATAAGAGCCTCTTCAAGAGCAATCCAGGAGCCCTCCTCGCGTTTTGGGAACATTCCCCAGCTTTGCTGGTGATTCTGCAGTGCCTGAAGGGCTCTGCGAGGCCGGGGGGAACGCGACTCGGCTTTTTGTCTCGGTGGCCTTTTATACCGCGGGGAAGTGTTTACTCGTGTTGTGGCAACGGGCGCAGGACGGATGGGGCTGCGGGTGAGTCACTGCAGGGGAACTTGCTGGGAAACTGTGCCAGATGAGGAGCGCCCTTGGCGGAGCAGGGCAGGGGCCGCCTGCCCAGAGATCTCCCGGCTCTGTGTGTTTGGAGCAGGAGGAGCACGGAGCGGCCCAGCACCCGGCTGGCAGGTGGCGCCCCGGGGGCTGGGAATGGGATGGGGGCCCCCCGAGCACCCTAGGGTCTGCAGACGGACAGACAGACAGACAGATGGGCTGCCAGACCATGGCTCTGCCAACGGGAGGGAGCCTCCCCCAGTAAACTGCGTCCCCGGGGAGTTCGGTGCTGAAGGGAGCGCACAGCTCTACCTGTCACTGCCAAATGGGCTAGGGGTGCAAACTGCAGATGGGTGAAGGAGGAGAACCTGGATCAGGGCAGAACCTTTACATGAAGCTCATCCAGTGGCAGCGAGCTCAGTCCCAGCACACACAGCACTGCCTGTCCTGCTGCTGGGCATAGCTGTGCTGTGTGCACGGAGCAGGAGGATTTCTCTTCTGCTGGTATAAAAATCTGAGAAGTCTCATTGACCGCTGTCCTTGTGCCAGCTGGACCCAGGCTGTCTCTGAGAACAGAACGGGTTTGTGTCTGGAGAGGAGCCAGGGTCTGAGCACCCCAACCGGCAGGGATGCCAAGACCCAGGGCTGTGGACTCGCCCACTTCAGGGGTCAGTGTTTTCCCAGTACAAGTAGAGTGGTTGGAATGCCTGGAGTTAAAAATGTGGCTCATCTGGGTGAGTCACGAGTGAAATGAAGCACACAGAGCACAGTGCCCTGCGCAGAGCGGGGATTTGTGCACCAGCCGCCTGCAGACCTGGGATGGTTCCCGACGGTTCCAGAGAGGTCCCTTTGTCCCCACAGGCTCGGCTGTGTCTGCAGCATGGCCCATGTGGGGCAGCTCCGTTCCCCACCAAAACACCTCTGGCAGGAGCAGACCCTGCTGCACCGGGGCCATGCTGCTGCGGGGATGCTCAGCAGCCACGTGCTGGTCCCCTCTAGGACGCGTGGAGCTGTTTGTTGTGCCGGCTCCAGCTGCCCTGTGCACCAGCCAGAGCCCACCAAACCAGCAGGAGCGGTGTCTTGCTGCAGGTGGCCTTGGGTCAGCAACGCGACCCACGGCTCGCAGGGCTGAGACTCCCCAGCTGCCTCCAGCTGGGCCCTGGAGCTGACAGGAGCAACTGAGCTGAGGGAAAACACACAGGAATGATGCCAGGCGCAGGAGAGACGAGAGCTGGGGCCCTGGGCTTGGGCTGCGGTGGGCACGCTGCCCTGTACGGTGAGAGCTGCAAAGGGTTTCCCAAGCACAGCTGGAGAACAGCTCCAGGCCATGGTCTGGGGGAGCTGGGATTGGAGGCACCCTGTGGGAATGGCTCTGCTCCCTCTTGGCCCGTTTGAGCAGTGAGGTGCCCCCGCAGAGGCATGAGCAGGGTCCTGAGTCCATGAGCACCGTGGGGCTGGTGTGGGACAGCAGCAGTGTGGGTGCGTGCGTGGGCGCAGCTGGGAGCAAAAGCCGGCAGCGGCTGTTCTCGGGATTAAGGGCTCAGAGCCGCAGCGTCGCCCTGACAGCGCTGCTCCAGCTGCCCACGTACCTGGAGCTGCCGCTGGCCATGTCCGTGGGTGCTGCCAGGGTGGGGTGGGAGCACTGCTGGTGCAGCCACAGCAGAGAACTCGGTCAGGAGACGGCTTTGCTGGTGTGGCACGAGGACAGGCGGTGTTGATGTGGCTGACGTGGAGCTCTGAGGTGGTGTTTCTGCACACACACACACTCTGGAGCTACCAAGGGGCTGATAAGGATCGGAGTTTGCAGGATATGGCCCGTTTCCAGCTGCGGCCGAGCCAGGCCAGGGGATGCCTTTGTTCTGGCTCATTGTGTGGCTGAGGGAAGGAAGCCGCGGGGTTCCTGATGTTCCTGGAGGGGCAGGGTCCCCCGCGCCTCTGGGATCGCTGCGGCAGGTGGTGTTGTGGGGAACAGGATCCCTGCCCTGGCCTGGTGGGGGCTTGTTCTGGGCTGGCCCGGCCCTCAGGAGAGCCTGTGCATTGTTTTGTCCTGCAGTGGCTATCAAATGAAGAAAACACATGTTGGCCACTGCATCTCAATCTCCAGAAAGTATCTGGGACCTGAGCTGTGACCCAGGGGGTGAGGAGTTTCGCCCAGCACAGCTTTTTGCTCTGAATAAAGCCCACAATGAAGGCTCTGCTCGGGCAGGCTCTGTGTTTTGACCATGGGCACAGCAGCCCATGTTGCTGTGGCTTCCATGCCTTTCCTGCCCAGCTCGGGCAATAAATTTCTGAGCCGCAGGGCTGCAGCCGCACAGCTGCGACACTTTGCACAGTGAGGGGCTATTTCCAGCCTGCCCTGGGAGCGGAGCGGTGATTCCTGGCAGCAGGGACGCACGCTATGTGCTGCTCAGATGAAAACCAACCCCGCTGCGGGCCTGCGCCCCTCTCCTGGGCACACGCTCGGCCTTTGCCCCAGGATTGCAGCTTGGCTGACCCAGGGAGCAGAGAAGCAGAATGAATTCCCCTCCCGTCCCAAGCAGACACAGCGTAGCCCTGCAGACCCAGCTGGGCCAGCCGGGGCCGCCCTCGCTGCTGCCCTCGCACACGGGCTGGGGCCGATTCCCTGACTTATTCCCCAGCAGAGAAATGGGAAAAACAGGATGGCTTGATCCATCCCAGGAGATGTCCTGGCCCCACATCTGGATCCTGCAGGCCTTGGGAAAGTCTGAGCACAGAGCGGGGTTGGCCAGGCCAGCGTGAGCACGGCGAGGCCAGACACCACAGCCGGACACACGGCT
>NW_010173261.1:365-1966 GCF_000695765.1 Mesitornis unicolor | reverse complement strand
AGACCTCCTGGGGGGTCGGCAGGGGCTGTGAGCAGGCACTGGGGACCAAAGGGCACCGCATCGCACCGCACCCTGCACCCCTCCACAGCAGGATGTGGCCAGGGGCGTTCCTGGGGGGCTGTGATGGGCAGGGCCTGGGGTGAAGGTGAAACTGGAGGGGAGGGGGCTGTGACAGGGCACAGAGTGAAGGGAAAAGTCTCCAGTTTTGGTGCTGGTCTGCCTCTTCCTGCACTGCTGGACATGGCTGAGCTTGGGACCAGCCCAGAGCTGGCGTTTCTGAGCTGAGAGCCCACAGAGCCCGGAGCTGCTGCGGGCAGAGCAGATCCTCGTTACAGTCATTGGTCCAAGGGCCGTGAGCCCAGGCCTGACATCACACGCCGTGGCTGTGCTTCTGCTCTGCGGCACCACCGGCGGGAGAGGCTGTGTGCGTGTGTGTCTCACTGGCTCCGCTCTGTGTCTTGCAGGATGAAGTGAAGCTCCCGTCTAAACTGAGCATCAGCAAGTCTCTGAAGGAGGGCGAAAAGCTGGAGAAGGAAGGCGAGGGCGAGGAGGTGCCTGCGGGCGAGGACCACGCCGAGGAGGACCACGTGCAGCTCTCCTCGGATGAGGAGGTGGAGATTGAAGAGATCATTGAAGAGTCACGGGCAGAGCGCATCAAAAGGAGCGGCATGAAAAGAGTGGATGACTTCAAGAAGGCGTTCTCAAAGGAGAAGATGGAGAAGACTAAGCTCAAGACCAAGGAAAACCTGGAGAAGACCCGCCACAACTTAGAGAAGACCCGCCACAACCTGGAGAAGAGGATGAACAAACTGGGCACCAAGATCGTGACTAACGAAAGGAGAGAGAAGATGAAGACATCTCGGGACAAGCTGAGGAAGTCCTTCACCCCTGACCACACCATCTATGCCAGATCCAAGACAGCCGTCTACAAAGTGCCGCCCTTCACCTTCCACGTCAAGAAAATAAGAGAGGGTGAGGTGGAAGTGAAAGCCACGGAGCTGGTGGAGGTCGGCGGAGAGGAGGGAGAAAACTCGGATCTGCTGCGCGGGGAGAGCCCCGAGATGCACACGCTGCTGGAGATCACGGAGGAGTCCGACGCGGTACTGGTGGACAAGAGCGACAGCGAGTAGGGCGGGCTGCGGCGCGGAATGGTTGTGGACGACGGCTGAACACGCAATCACTCACGTTTCGAGATCTCTCTCTGCCCTGGTGCCCCAGGGGAAGTGTACACAACGCATCTTTACTGCCCTGCAGAGCCGACGCCGATCCCCTGCCCGCTAGGACAAGGTGTATTTTCTATTTTAGCTTTAGCACACAGGAGCGTTAGGAACATGGGACTGTTTTTCTTACACTGTTAAATCACCCTTGGAGACCATTCCTGCCGCAGGCCGAGATCTCTCTCTGCCCTGGTGCCCCAGGGGAAGTGTACACAACGCATCTTTACTGCCCTGCAGAGCCGACGCCGATCCCCTGCCCGCTAGGACAAGGTGTATTTTCTATTTTAGCTTTAGCACACAGGAGCGTTAGGAACATGGGACTGTTTTTCTTACACTGTTAAATCACCCTTGGAGACCATTCCTGCCGCAGGCTGCGCCAGAGCC
>NW_010173261.1:0-334 GCF_000695765.1 Mesitornis unicolor | reverse complement strand
CGAGCTGTGAGCAGCAGGGACCCGGCCCAGCTGGGGAACGCAAAACCCAAGACAGCGGCCGTGCACCTGCGATGCTCCAGTGTCCTCCGCAAGCAGAGACCTGGTGTCAAGAGAGCTCCCTACCGAGAGCCCACCGGCCCACGCCACCCCTGCTGACCACCTCTTCAGGGGAGCAGAGGAACCGCAGTGCACCCAGCGCAGGAGGGAAGAGCTGAGCAAGTCCTGCTGATGGCAGAGCACGGGCGAAGCTGGGCATGGTGGGCACGGCTCTGCCCTCCCGAGGACCAGGTCACTGTGGCGGTGCTTGGGACGGCTTTGCCTCAAAGCTGCCCTG
>NW_010173260.1:58320-62336 GCF_000695765.1 Mesitornis unicolor | reverse complement strand
ATCGAGAGGTCTGTGGGTCATGCCGATGCCGGCGCTGGCCCTGCCGACGCGGGTGACCTGGGGGGACGGACACCCCCTTCCTGACGGTGCGGAGTTTCTCAATAGGGCGGTTGCCACCTCGCTTTTTCTTTCTGTTGCGGGTTTGAAAAGCTGCACTCTGATAGCACAGGAACTGCATCACGCCTCTTCTGTGATTTATTCCTTTTAAAGCACATCGGCTTTTCTCCTAATGCGTTATAGGGGTCTTCCTAGCTAGGCAGGGGGTATCTGAGAAGGGCCGTCAAGTAACATGAAAAAGTTTGAAAGCCCAACTTCTGCTGGCCTCATAGCGGTGCGTGAAGGCACAGGAGGGGCTGCTTTTTGCGCTTTTGGTTTCGGAGGTGACACGGCTGCTTGACCTGAGACGCAGTTTGGAGTGGCCGCTTTGTGTAGTCGCTGCCTGGCCTTGGAAAAGCAGATGGTTACCTGCAAACGCGGGCTTGCTACTGGCAACTTGGTGTCTGGGTCTTGGGTGGGGCTTGCTGTAGTTCCCCGAGTGTCATAAATAGTATCAATAAAGGCTACTTTCTAAGGTAGTAAATAGTGAGGGTTTTTTGAGGCAATTTAGTGGTCAGTGATGAAATTTAAATAGTCTCACCACGACAAGGGATATTATCAAACTGATTTTGTTACATTTGACCTTAAAAACAAGAATATTCGACTTGTCATTGTCACAGTTATTTTTTTTACTTACTGACACTTTCTGCTTTGATGGTAGCTTTGATGAAGAAGCACTATTGACTTATGTGAATGTAAAATGAAGTATTATTTCTGAACTGTAGTACAAATGAGCTATGTGTTATTTGGCCATTATCATAATGCAGTGTACTGCTATGTAATTCAAGTAAGTAAATATGCCTGTAAGGGTTTGCAGAATAAGCCTTTGTAGGCAAGGGATCATCTGCTGCATTTCAACTTCCTGTTTTAAAATGCTCAAAATCTTTGTTGAAGAATAACATTTTAAAGGAAATACTTTTTATATATAAAAATGGTTTTAAAGTGCCAATCATATTTGGCATGTTTTGTGCTTCAGAAGTCCTCTTTTCACTTATTCTGCTCACAGAAAAAGTTATTACTAAGTGGATGAGTTCTCTGCTTTATCACTTTGTGCCTTACATGCTGTAAGGTGCTACACCACCATTGTCAAGGGTTGAATATCTGGCACTTGGTTTTTATCGGCATCCAGCGTCTATGTGCTATGTACTGTGAAGTTTCAACTTCTGAAGCAGTACTTGTCAAAGCACTTTTGTCCTTTCAGAAGAGTCAATGTCACTGCCCATTCTGGGAAAGCATTAACCAAGATGTCATTCTAAGACGTCATCCTGTCTGCAGTGTTTGGTATTCTACAGAAATGACTACCAGTCAATTGAGAAAACGAAAGAGGAAAAAGCAGCCTGTAACTACCCAGAGACAGATCCTGATCTGTAAACTTCCCTGGGTAAAGAATTTAATCGACAGTTATTCTGAAATACTGTTGTCAGAATCTGCCACAGTGTGTGGAAATTCAGTTCTAAAATATGGGCAAGACCTGTTAAATCATTTAATCTGAAATATTAAACAGGAGGGAAAAAACCTTTCTCTTCCCACCCTTTGTACCTTTTTTAAAGAAAGAAATGTCAATCCGCAGTGAACAAAACATGAAATTATTTTCTCACGCACATAATGAATACACTTGGAATAGAGACAAGGTTGTAAAACTGAGAACAGCTTGTATCACTTTGTGTCATGTTGTGTGTTTTTAAAAAATCATGTTGTGGCAGATAAACGTCATACCTGTATTCTCTTGGTTCACTCAGCACCTTGGTAAAGGTTTTGTAGTATATATTTTGAAATCAGATAAGTTTGCTGGTGGGGGGAAGTGTGCCGGGTGAGAAAACAAAAGAGAATCTTGGGAGAGGGCAAGAGGGTAGAAAGCTGGCAATGATACTTCATTTGTATGCACATTTGCAATTTTCCTGCTTCATTTATTGAAAAACCAGCAACTTTAGTGTTTCTCAGTTACGATGTATTTGACTTTTAAAATAAATTGTAATGATGAATTTAAATATACCTTTTTTCATTGAGGTGGCATTATGTGAATTTAGTAGCGCATAGCTACAAATAAATATCACTGATGCAAATTTGCTAATGAATAGATTTTTGAGTTTTCATGGAAGCAGTACTCCTCTTTTTCATCATTGCCTTTTCCCGAAATCTTCCCATGCCTCTGCCTCGTGAATCCATGCAAACTCCAGAAATAAGTGCAGTTAAGAATTGATGTTATCATGCTTATCATCCTGGAAGGGCAGGAGCCAAGTCTGAAGGCCTAGAAGTCTTTACTATCAAGGATGCTCTACGAAGTTCAGTTCTCCCTCAATAGTTAAATGCATACAAAGTAAATGTTTTGAAGTTGCAAAGGTGCAGTGAAAGACAATATATTTTTTACTAGCTTACGGTTGGCTTTCTGATGTAGCTAGTGATGAGAAAATTCTACTGCCTTCAGAGATTCTGGTTAATTACTCTGTGTTTTCATAGATCGCTTCAAAACGTACTTGCTAAAATCTTCTTACCTGTCGGTGCTGTAAATGTTTGCCAACTCTAACTTCAGAAATATTAAATTGTTCCTAATTTCCCTAAGCAACTAAAGAAAACTCTAACGTTAGTTTAAACCTTTTTTTTTTTCAAACATGTTGATAGCTTTTCTTTGGTACTCAGACACAAAAAAACACAGCTATTATAAAACAAAGAAGAAAAAATGTTTCAGGCAAATAATGAAAAAATCAATTCCTGGTCTTGGTCACTTTTAGCTCTGACATAGCTGTTTTAGAAATGGAAGTTGTCATTTGATGTCCTTTAAATAAGCTGTGAAACTTTTAAGAAGTTCTGCATCGATAAGATCATAATTACGGTTGGCATTAACTGTGCCCTTAGGTCAGTCAGGCGCTAAGTTTGCATCTAACTTTGAGCATAAAAATAATTCAGTGAGTCTTCTTCAGTGCTTTAATTTAAACATATATATATATTGCTGATGCACTGTTGACGGTTCCAGAAGTAAGACCTTAAAAGAGGTTTCAAATTATTCTAGTCTCAAAGTAAAATCCTTTGTTTAGGATTTAGGTGGAGCTGACAGAGACCATGTGGGGGGAGGAAGCTACTATTGCTACTACTGGCATTTTTTCCCCCTTTCAACTTATGTCTTCTTTTGAAAAGCAGTGCCAGATATATTTTTTTTCTTTGTTTAAAATGCAGAATTAGCTAAACTGAAATACCTCTATATTTCATTGCCTCTTTTAAGCAAACTGCACTGTTATCAACAGATCAGGAGCAAAGTAGGTCTGTGTTGTGTGGTGTTGGGGGTTATGTTTGTTTGTTTCTTTTAAAGATCATATTTTTATCTGTTTAGACACAGATTTTAACACACAAATGAAGTAAAACCAAAGTGGCCAGATGTGTTTTGGGTATCATTAGTTTTATATGTCTTCTGTTGTGTCATATGTTACTATAGAAAATGGAGGTTGCAGGAGTTTTACAATTTCTTTATTAAAAAAACCAACAAAACAAACCAACCCCAAAAAACCCAAAAAACACAAGCCCCTAAAAAAGCTTTAGTAACCACTTTGCACCTGTAGATTTGAAACATAGAGTGTAACTGTAACAGTCCTGGACTCAATTCTACCTGTTTGGTTTCACTTACTGGTGTTATTTAACTGACATTTCTGTCATGTTATGTTTTCAGTGGCTGTTTGAAACTAAAAAAACCACTGAGAATCCCTTTGCTCACTTTTGTGAATGCAATGGTAACAGCCCTTGCTATATTCTGAGCCCTCTTTCTGCTCATGAAATGAGGGACTGTGTCTTCAGTAAGACCTCAGAACCTGGGTGAAAGTACCTGGTGATACAGCAAACCTGATGTGAACTGGACTTCTGAACTCGAGTTTGCTTGTTATTTGACTTCTCAGAAAGGCAGTTCTTTCACATACACAGTTCCGCCCCCCCCC
>NW_010173260.1:56479-58306 GCF_000695765.1 Mesitornis unicolor | reverse complement strand
CCCCCCCCCGATATTCCCATACTCCCTTCCCCAAAAGAAAAGATTTGATGATTCATTACACTTAAGGCTTGCAAAATGGGGATACGTGGCTTTTTAAGTTGGAATTTGGCTTTGATGAACAACTTTGTATGAACCAGAAGTATTTCTAAAGAGCATTCAGTGATTCTTTTTAATCAGTAGGAAAAAATAACAATATTTTAACGTGATATGCAGGTCAGCTCAAGTAGCATTACCACACCACATGGCTAAAATACAGTGTACTTCCTAGAGCTGTTTGGTTGTGTTGAACCTCAGTATTTTTACATATACTTAGCATTATATACATATATACCAGAGCATGTTTGCCATATATTTGAATATTGTTTATTCTTTTGGTTTAAGTTGCTTTGAATGTGTTTTAACAAAAACATTCTTAATTTTATTCTAACAATATCCTGGAAAAGACAATGTATATGCTTATGGCATTTTAGTGTTTCCTTTTGTTGTGTTAGTTCACTATTTTGACATTTGGGCAAGGAATAAAACACACCAAAACTTGTTTGTAAAGGTACTGAACAAAGCAACCATTCAGGTAGTCCAGTTATACTTTGCCAAGTGAATTTCCTCATGCCATGAATTTTTCTTCAAGTGTAATAGTTACCTAGTGTAATAAATTTGAGTCTAGATTTCCTACAATGAGTCTGCACCCAACAATTCTGATTCAGACCATCATGCTTCTGAATCTCTTTAATGCTTGTGATTGTTTTAATTTCCTAAATGTTTTGTAGTTTTAACTGTTGTCCAATAATGCATCTGCTCATGACTGAAAATACTTGAAATTTTAACTTAAAAGAGTATTTTAATTTAAAAAATACACAGCCAGAACTCTCAGTTCACACCCAACAGGAAATAATAAGCAGACTTAATTAATAACAAGAGGAGGCAATTTGTGTTGTTATATTAGAAAAACAAACAGTGTCATTTGGGGTTATGTAGTGTTACTGTAGCTGCAACAGTCTATGGATGAGAAAATACCTCTCTGCACAAACCTTTTCTCACTTGTATACTGAGAAATTGTACTCAAATCTTTATTCAGAGATTACACGTTTTTGTAGCAGCTGAAGGAACGTAAAAAACTACAACTTCCTTATGCCACTTTTGTGGAAATTGAGCATTGTTAAGTTTTATACTAAGCATACAGTTTCCTTAAAACAGCCCCCTACACCCCCAGGTACTGAAATTATAGATGGCAAAAGAAATACTAGTAAACTTTTCACATTTAAAGGTAAACTTCACATTTCAAGTCTGTTTCGTTACCAAGTTAAAATGCCTTCAAAAAAACAGTTGATGGGGCTCCTTGTAAGCTTTGAGCAAGTTAGCGGTCACGTCTCATGTTTCTTAAAATGCATTTTCATTCCTTCTTGTGCTAAAGACATCTATGCTAATAATGTGAGTGAAAGTAAGTACGTTCACTTAATATTTTGGTTCTATTTACTTTGTGTATTTCAGAATACTATGGCTGTGTATCACCTCTTAATTTGAATTATCCAGGGATTTGCTGTCTGTAGCACGTTTTTCTTTTTGTTTTATTTTAAAAAGCAAAACGTGTGTATAGCTTGCATTTTCCCAATTTTTCTGGACTCTGCATCAGAACAGCATTCATTTAAATGATAAATACTTATTCCAATCTTAACCTTTGCTTGGGGACTTCAGAAACAGTAAAATTTATGAAAATAGATGCAATCAAAATGAGTAGTTGAGAACAATACAAATAAAATAATAATTGTTAAAACCTCTTATGTGTTGAGATTTTGCTTGATTGGTATTTGGGAGGGGTATGTGTCGCTT
>NW_010173260.1:32362-56448 GCF_000695765.1 Mesitornis unicolor | reverse complement strand
TTCCCTACTCTCCCTCTTTTGTAAATTTTCTTCTGCAGCAGCTTCGTTAATGGCAACAGTACTGGAAGTACAAAGTGCTGGGAGCTGACAGCTGTTGGAATTTAGTTGTGTAGACCTGCTTTAAGCAGGTTTGGACAGTACGTGTTCAAAATGCCAGCAACTGTTTGGAATCCTGCCTGTACAATATTCCTACTGTTGGTACATTGCTTTTAACAAAAATGGTATTTCTTTTTCTTAAGAAAAGCATCTTTTATTCAGCCTTAAAAAAATTAAAGTGGTTAGAAAGGCACACATAGCGTAAACTAAGTCCATGTAACTGTTGTAGGTTCATGACCCAACCTGTGTGTCCTCTGAAGCTTCAGAAAACCTCAGCCTATGTCTCTGTATGGCCTGCTATTGTGTGCAGAGGTAGAAAACAGCAGTTCTCAAACTTCCTTTTTTTCTTCCTTGTGCTTCTCTAAGCATATATTCTGCACCACAGGCTTTTTGCTCTGGAGTTGTGCTCCCAGTATTTTGGGAACAGTGCTGGGTTACAAGGGAAGTGGAGTGCTAGATGGAGTTGAGAGGTGGCCAGAGCTGAGATGAAAAGACCAGGCATTGAAAAGGATGGGCAGCATCATGACTTGGAAGGCACTGCAGTGATGAAGACATGAGACTAAAAGTCTTGGATCAGTATCTCTGTTTTGCCGGAGCAGCCTGCTCTGTCCACTAGCCAAAATAATCTCAGAAGCTCTTGTCCTGCTTTCAGCCATGACCCAGGACCTCGCAGTGTCTATTGCATAATGCATTTCCCAGCATCTCCATTTGGGAAATGCTCAGCTCTATATAGATTGTTTGGCAAAGGACAGAAAAGCGAGGCTTAAGAATGGATAGTTACCCCTAAAAGAAGTAAACAATACCAGGTAAAACACATTTAGAGACTGTACAGTACGACAGTTACTGTTTCTACCTCAATATTTCCTAGCTGCTACAGGATTTCAGAAAACTTGATGCTGTTCCTAAAAACACAGTTCTCTGCAATCAGATAATCTGCCATATCTTATAGCCCTCATGCAGCAAAAATATACTTACAATATAATATATAAAACACATGCCTTTGCCTTTCTTTCATCCTTATTCCTCTCTGTTTTTAATAAACAAAATAAAGTCCTGCTTTCTGAATCTCAGCCTTGAAAGGTGAGAAGAGGTGGACATAAAATGTCTCACAAAGAGATGGACGTTCTTCAACATAGAAACTTATTTAAACCCACAGACTAATTCCAGTACACAAGTGTAATGAACTCTGGGTAATAAAGATCGTGATTCACTCACGTACATATCTTTGGTGTACCTTTTACAGAATATGCCTTAATTTCCATCCTGTTAAACTGATCTGTGCTATAACCGAGCCTGCTTCCATAAAAAAATAATTCGTCCTGAACTCAGTCTTTATACTGAACTAATTAAAAAATAATGGACAAGTCTTAGAAAAGATGAGTTGGCTGTATTTTAAAACACAGCAGCAGGCAGATAACCTGATGCTAGTCTTCTGCATTCATTTTCTGAGGATATAAGAGTCATTCTGTCACATCAGTTTTTATGCTTTTTTGTTTGTTTGTTTGTTTGGCTCAAAGTACAGGAAGCTTGAGAGATGTGTGGCTGATAAGAGTTTCCACTGGGCATCACCTTCTTTTATGATGAGGCAGATCTTTGTAGGGTAGAGAAGTTGGTGATACCGTTCATCCTTCATCTCTCCAAATTGGTCCTATGTGAGATGTTAGCTTCATCAGTAAGCACACTTGTGCACTTTAAAACATATATATATATTTAGGGTAATAGTCAAGTGATTTTATTTCCTGTTTGGAGGAATAAGAAGTCTTCCTAATTTGTTAGTATATATACTGCTCAGGTTTTTAGCTCGACCAGTATGAGAACAAAGCTAGAAAGAAAAAGAATGACGCTTAAAGTCTTGGTTTTTTAAAAGGTATGCAGCTGCTGGGTGAGATGTCTGTAAATGTTTTCAGAAATAACCACACTATTAATTTCTGAGTCAAATGTATTAAAGCTTGATTCCTCAGAGATGATGAAATTTGCATTGGGTTATGCTTGTCTGTAGAAAGGAAATAGGAAGAAGTCCCATTCCCTATTTGTAGGTATTGGATTGGATACTGGTATCAAAGAAGAAAATGGTTTACCTCTTTTTTAAAATTCAGACTGGAAAGTTGAAGAGGAACAGTAAAGGGAAGATCTGGACTTCAAAAAATCAGGAGGCTAAAAAAAATTGGTTAGAGGAATGTATCTTTGTTTTTTTTTAAAAGTAGATACAGTGGATGTTGGAGAACAGCAGGAGAGATCAGAAATCAAATGATCAAGATAAATAGAAATGAGAATTCTTCTTCCTGGATGAGAGCATTCTTACATTAATGATGTTGTTTTCATTTCAAATGCTTGATCCTTTTGAAGCTTTAAAACAAACAGAATTCAATAAATGAACTTGTATTCTTCCAGCTGTGCCTACTTGTTCCTGGTATTATTTGGTTGTTAAGGAAGAGTAGTGATGCAAAGTAACTGCCATTATGTTTGCTTGGTTGGTTGGGGCAGTCCCATCATCTTCCATATATATATATATGTGTGTGTGTGTGTATATTGGATTTGGACTAGTTTAGCTGGATTTTACGTTTTCCTATTGAGCTTGGAGCTAAGTGACATTCCTTCACCCACCTCTGAATTTTCACACTAAAAATACCATGAGCTTAAATGTTAGTTTCCTGCGACCCATTAAGTGAAAGACTTCAGATGATCTCCAGGGTGGAGGCTGTCACCTTTGATTGTGGTCTGCAGCGGTATTATTTTATTACAGTTGCACGTTTGCAGTACAGTTTGTGGGAATCAGAGATTATGTGGGAAGCAAGCATATTTGATAACACAAATTTCCACAGAACAGTTTTAATCGCAGTCATCTTCAAATGAGACAGAGGTGGTTTTGACCTGACTTCTCTAAATCCATATAGCAGCAAATACAGCTTGGATAAAAACAATCTCTGCCCCAAAATACAGCTCATGTGAGGAGGGAATGAACAAAGCTACTTGTGGTAGATGCTAATCTTACCACTTAATGCATGTAGGAAAAGTGCTTGGAAACTCAAGCAATAAGGGAAGAGGCTAATTAAAAGTCATAGAATTAATGCTAGGGTCTGTTTTTCTACAAGTCTCTTTGTTTTTTTAATCATGTTATTGACTCCCTGGATTTGCCACAATTTTCTTGTAAGAAGAGGAAGCTTAGGGATTTATTAACTAAACAAATTGTAAGCAAACAAATTCTGTTTTGGAGGTAGGACTCCTGGAACATTTTTGTCATTTGTTTGGCTTTGGAAGAGGACAAAACACATAGTGAAACTGAGAGTGTTTTCAGTCACTGGAGAGGTCATTTTAAACTGCTGGATTAAATTTTGTCTAGGCCCTGAAAAGGCAATCAAGTGTCAGTTTACATACACAAGGGCATATGTTTGCACATCTAAATCATTGTGTGTTTATTATAAACTGACTTAACATTCAAGCCAGCCAGAGTGTCTTTAACCTCTCCCCTAGACACTGCAGCTGACTGGTGAACACAAAAGATCTCAAGTAGGAGACACCTGTGCTTTTAGAATGAGAGATTGTGTTTAGTACCGGGTTAGAAACTCATTAGTACATACCCACAGCAACTAGGTGGTATGTGAGTAGCCACCTTGCTGTTTTGGAGTGTAATGTTCGTCTGTAACGACTGCTGGTTTGCTCTTGTGATGTTGGTCATTGCATCACCCAAAAAAGCCAGAAATTACCATTTTGATCAGGTGAAATTGAAGGACTAATTCAGATTCACATAGGTTTTGTTTCTGTGTGGATTCTAAATTTTGTGTCAAAGTACTTTAAATGAAATGTTGTTGAAGTCGTGTATTGTGGAATTGTGACTATGACCAGGAAGCGTAGCAGGTGTGAGAACTGCCCTTCTCCCACAGTGTTCTGCTGGAGCGAGAGTGCTGCAGGCTGAGAAACGAGAATAGGCAAAGGTGACAGAATATGCTGTTACATTTGTCCTATTTGGCTTATGGAAAAAGCTGTGAGAAGCTTTGTTTGAAAGTTTTGCAACTAAGTATACACTCAGCACAGGCAAGTGGGCAGATGCTGTTCATACTAGCTCCTCAATCTATTTTTTTCCGAACAAGCATATTTACACTGTTATCTGAGTATTTTAGGTATTTTGGAACACAATTTTGCAATACGTGACTCTTGAAATAGTAAAAGATAAATATGAGAGATCACAAAACAAGACTTTGAGGACCAGTTTTTATTCTGTTTATGCAGAAGAAATCTGGCATTTGGACTCGCAGTTGCCTAGTCCGTGTGCATCAGCAGGGTGGGTATTTCTGACACTTCCTAAAAAATGTTGGCTGTTGAGGTCTTCAGATTGTTTTATGTAATATCTATAGCTTTAACTAGGAAGTGTTTGCCAAAAAGTAAATTACAGTTAATTCCCTGATTTCAGTAACTTCTCGGTTGGTGATGAGGGTTATATTCTTTCTATGGAACGGAATGTCAAATGAAAACATCTTGGTAAAGTTTGTTACGTGCTGAAGGTTTTGTTATGCCTTGTATGTTGATGTTTTTCCATAAAGATTTATAATAACAAGAGAAAATGATTGATGAAAATAATGCTTTGCAGGATGTGCATGTGAGATAGTGTGATTGCCTGGTATTTTTTATACTGCTGAAATCCTGGGGCACTGAGTGAAGTACAGCATGGGTGACTCTGGCTGCTTGTTCTCACTGTTACTAATTTTTTGGCTGAAATCTTATTACAAGTTATTTGATATTTGCTCAGATGCTACAAATGAATATTACCTAGTAAATATTTCACCCTAAAATTTAATTACAAACAAGCAAGTACTTTGATTTTCTATGTTAAAAAATAATTTCGTCCTCATGGACTTCTTTTTCCTGGAAGTCATCTGAGTATTATGTGCCTCCTATTTCTCAATTTTAAAGTTTCTTTCCTTTTCTGCTTGTGTGGGATGGATGACTTCATGTTGTCTTTGGAGCTTGTTAACAAGCTGAGTTGAGCCTCCACCAAAGTGAAGTCCGCAAGTATTCCAATTTTCTTTTTTGATGTTTACCTTCCTAGTTCTTGTAGAAGGTACACAGTGACTCAGTTTTTCTTTACTGGTTTACTGCTCGCTTACCACTCTCTTTCATTAGGGCAGCAGGTTTTCACAGTTCACTTTGTTTTGCTGGAAAACATGGTTCATGTTCATTGAGGTGGAATATGAGAGCCAGTGACATGTTTCTATCTTCTAGTAGTTCTTAACCTTATTTAGAGTGTCTACTTGCATGCAGCCATGTGTCTCTTGAAATGTTCCCTTGGAGAGCCTTTTTTAGTAAGATGAACATAACTGAAATTGTAATTCTTTCAGTAATATCTACATGAAAAGAAATAACACTAATCTCTTATAAAACAGACCTACTAAGGGTTAGGTATGTTGTAGATCCGTAGCGGTCATCATCAGCTCTGACTTGTGGTTGTCAAGCACTTGTGGACCTCTGGAAATAGAGGTGTCCGAAATTTGTCAATGTTTGACATTTGTTTTTATTTAAAGAAACAGTATTGGATGTTCTTTCTGGGGCATCTTTATCTTGTATTTAGTAATACTTCACGAGGAAACCATTGGGTGTTCATGAAGACTCAGAAGTCTTTGTTGTATAGAAATGTGGAGTCCCATTTTTCCTAAACGGTGGTAATGAGTGTGCCTAAACTGTAATGGCAGAATAGTCGGAGCAAAGTCAGAAGCAAATTAATTCCCAATTTCAATAAATTTTGACATAAGAGCTTTAACTGTATTTTTTAGTTGTTTTGGAGCAGGCAATGGAAAATCCTAGCTGTAGCCTATCCTGTCCTAAGCTTGCCCCTTGCAAATATTGAGAAATTTTAAGAGTATTTTAGAAATCATTATGAGTAAAATAAGAACAGTCAGCAATGGGGTTTTTAACATTTTTCAAGTTTCTCTGCTGCTGTACAATGGAAAAAGTAAGAGTTCTGATCATGTTTTTGCTTTTCAGGACTTAAAAATGGCAGCAGAAGATTCTTATATGATGTCTGATCCCCAAGTAAGTGGATTTTTGTATCTTCCATATCCCTATATTCTCTCCTAGCACTCTGTTCTGGCTTCCTCTCATGTTGTCCTGTCATTTCCTAGGCTTGACTATATGGAGATATAAAAGCATTGCAGCTTTTGGCAGAAATGAGGTTTGGGGAAATCTAGGGGTTTTCTCTCTAAGGTGTTTTTTATGTGACCTGTACAGTACCTTGCTACTGGTGAAATGACCAAAATGAAAAGGGAAGCTTGGCCTGCGGAAAGAAGCAATTGAAAAAATACTCATTTTTATTATGCCCTCTCTGCCTGTGACACTTGCTCTGAAATTTCTTCCATGGTGGACAATGGGCTTTATCTGCAAATTAAGCCCTTTATGCCCTAAGAGGCCGCTTCCATATTTATTTTTTTTTTGGTGAAATTTGCATTGACCATGATGACTGAAATGTTCCTTCACTCACACAGATCAGTACACCTAGCCTTCCGAAGTTCTTCCTGATCTCATTAGGTCACTTTATGATTCATTTGAATTGTGAGAATGGTGCTTCAGTGAAGAACGGATAATTGCTATTCACTTTAATTTCCAAAAAGAAACTATTTAATTATTTATGCTTGCTCCGCTTTGGAAGAAGATGGATTTATACCTGACAACAATTACAGTGAGTTAAGACATGTCAGTGTTCAAAGAAAACCAAACCAACTTTAACCTGGGTATACTGTTTTTTTATGTTAGAGCTTGTAAATATATTTACATGAGGAATGTGGTCTGGTCGGGTTTAATCACAGAAGTGGAAATGAAAACTCGTAGGTTCTCAGCAAGGCCTTGGGCAAGACACCTAGGGTCAGATTTCCAGAATTTACCACCTAAGCTCTTTTGAATATATTGCTGTTGGTGCACGTAAGCAAGATGTGTGCTTAGAAACTGCGCTGAGTTCAGTGCGGTCTCACGATACCGGTAAAATTGGTCAGTACTATCAGCTTTGCTTGCACTGCTGTTGCCAGCAAAATTAAACGGTATGTAAAATGTTTACGTACTGCACCGCGGTGTTTGCAGTCTCAGTGTTTGCAGAGAACTTTGAAATTCTTTGCTGATAGATGCTTTATGAAATTATGTAAATATGTAGTAATGAAGAGTATTTTTTTTTCAACATAGATGTTTACAATGGATCAGTTCATGGGAATGAATGCATTATTTAATAATACAAATTACATCACTTCAGACTTACCACTACGAACAGGTAGGAACTGTTGCTATTTGATTGTGCTATTGTTCTGCTGTTTCTTCCAGTTTGTTTTTCTTGTGAAGTTCTTTTCAGAGGCTTTTTTGTTTACACTCTTGTATTTCATAATACTGGATCCCAGAGTTGTCATCTGGACTTCTTATTTATACCCTTATGCAGCTCTTTCTTACCCTCATGAAACTTTCAACAGTAAGGCAAATCTGATTCTATTTTGGCTTGTACAGAAACAGAATGTTTCAATGAGTTTAATGGTTTGAGTGACCAAAGAGCTTTGAGTGACCTGTTTTTATAAATTATTTTGGTTTTTCTAAATTTGCATCCTCAGGGACCTACAAGTTTGTATTGCCAGTTTGGAAAGTGCAATGTGTACTATTTTTTTCTCTTTTGAATGGTGTTTCATGTGTTGTAATAATTCTTAAGGTGCTTGTTTTTCACTAATAAAATCTAGGGTATCTTGAACTTCCTGTATTACTCGAATCTGTTTTTCCTTCTCGGTGACTTTTCTGTTTCCTGTAAAGTGGCAGTCTGGTATTAAACGTACCTGACAATTTCCTGAATAATAACACAAGTTTGAAAGTTCAGAGTCAAATTTTGCAGCCAACCACTGAAAATAAGCAAAGATCGGCAGTTCTTCCAGTATGGTTCCAGATAAGGAATATCAAATAGAAGTGTGTTTATATCTCAGCCAGTATTAGCTGCTTGATCAACCTTTGTCTGATTTTGCTTATTAAATTTCTTTATAGGCATTACTTCTTTCTTGAATTTAGAAAAGTCTGTTTCTCTTAGTTTATTAGAATAGCTGATTTGAAAGGAGGAAGGAAATAAAAAATATTTAAGCATTTGAGTTTTTTCTTTATATATATCTCCAATAATGTATCTCCAATATAGCTACTAATGTCTCCTAACGTCACAAGTTTCTGTTGTTGATCTGTTTGACTCTGTTGTATCAGAATGTAGCTGGTATCTTATGTATTGCAAATTGCTTTATTTTGTTGAAAATTCAAATCACTTTTGTTTCAAATATTTGATATACTTGGCAGTAGTGAAGGTGTGAAGGGTAAAGTGAAATAAGCAACCTGCTTTTTACTGTTAGATAAAATTCCACCATAACATAACAATAAATGCTGATTTTAAAATGAAAATTAAGGCGTTCTTACTGTTTCAGTGTTTCCTGGTTTAAACCATACTTCAGTTTTCTTGACTGAATAGTAGTGAGGAAGGACCAAGAAATGCATATGTTACAGATAATGTTTCAAGATGAAATGTTCTGATGAGCAAACCTCTTGACAAATATAAACAAGCATCCAACAAATTAATGTTGCAATCATTTGTTTGCGGTATGTTTTTTTTAAGGCAGATAAAATTGTTCAGTACGATTCATCTGTGTAGGATTAAAGGGCTTGTGCATTGTATACCAAGGGGTTTTTTCCCACTGTTTTTACAGAGTTCCTGTGGAACAAATAAGGTTCTTGGAATTTTGATTTCCCCATAATGATCTCTCTTACGTGTTCCTTTTAAGCTTTCTCTGTACTCCTCATGCCAGACTCATTCCATACAAATTATTCAGATATATAAAACTGATTTTTCAGATATCTGTGTCCTGTCTAAACTAGAAAACAGCTGCTTTTAAAACCATGTGGGGGAGTCAAGAATTCACTGAGTTCTGGGGTCACAGAAGACTCTTACTGAGCTAAGTCTAGCTCTATCCTTAATTTGCAAAATTGCTTGGAAAAGGCCCCTTTTTAATGGCACAGCTCTTGTCTGCTACTGCACTACAGGTGGCAAGTTCCCTGTGCACAAAATGGAATTTAATAAAGGATCATGGATTTCAGGTTATCACAAACAAAAAATTAATCATAGGTTCCAGAAAAAGTTGATCACTTCAGTGCCATCCGATGATGCCCTAGTGGTTTTGTTTCTTGAGTAGTATCACTATAATGCTTACTTCCTCCCCTGCTGGACACTGGTGTGTCGTTACTGTGGACTAGCTCTTCACTTGTAAGGTAACACAATAATTTATATATTGCACTTTAGTTGTTTCCAAGCAGGAACTAACGATTTCTTTCTACACAGCAAGGCCAGTTAAAAATTCATGTGGCGTTTTCAAAAAGTTCTTCCAGATGAGATGAGGAGAGGGTGAAATAAGTGTCATACAATGGATTTTTCTCTAGGACAGTCCAGATCTAAACAGAAAGAACCAAGGACATAAATTGTTGCTCATGATTCGGTATTGTGCCTCCATCTTTCAGTCTGCATTCAGAAATGCACCATGTCGGACTTACTACATTGTCAGGCAGGTTTAATCTATAACTGTGGATTGCCATATCATGCCAGCGTAGCTGAATCAACAGATAACTGGGGAATTTGGGGACTTTCTGATGATAGATGTTCTGCTGTTATGTTAATATTTACAGTAATAGTAAAAAACCTTTGAGATGTCAGGACAAGGATTCTTTCAATGAGGTTGTCGGTGTTCAAGTGTCTTCGCTCACTTCTTTTTCTATTTCACATATGTCGGTTTTAAGTAAAAATAAGACTTGGTTATTTTGTCTCTAAAGCTGTAGTAGATAGTTACCTAGTGGTTCAAGTTCTACATTTACATCTAAATCTAGAAAGAGAAGTATTCTCTGTGTGTCTTTGGTGAAAAAAGGATGTATCAAATGCCATAACAACTAGTGCCTTGACAGTGCAAGCTGCAGGGCTGACCTGTGTGTTTAAAACATCCCCAGCAGCAAGGGCAGTGGCTCACCAAGTCAACCTGTTCTTTGGCTCATTGGGACATATCCTGGCTTTGAGAGTCAGGTACTAATTCTCAGTGGCATCGGGGATAGGGGGAATTGTATCCATGACATGTATTTAGCCAGTGTAAAAACAGGTTTGCATAAGCATGATGTCTGCTGTGTAGTAGAGGGACAAAGCGTTGCCTTAAATTGGAGATGAAATGGGCAGAGCTATGAGCAAAGTGTTTTATAATTTGGGGTATTTCTTACTTCCTCTTGATTATACAAGGCCATCTACAGCCATGTAACGTAGCAATCTGTGTGCCTCTTAGAGATGGTTTTGGGAACTGGTGAATCGTTTTGGTTTTTAGGGGCTCTGATGTAACTACCTGTCGGCACTGAAGTGTGGTACTGTTTTCTTTATTGCAGTCAGACTAAGCCTGTGAAGTGGAAGCAGGGCCATCAGCAGCTGGACTCTATTGCCTGCAGGCTACTAAAATAACAGTTTTCTGATATTTCTTGAACGTCCTCTGCCCAGCCCTCTGTGATGCTTGCTGTTGAAACATGAAAAGGGAATAGAAGGGAAAAGAAGGCACTTACCAAAAACTTCATTTTCTGTTTTTTCAGAGAGAGGTAATGTTAGGAAGAGATTCAAGGAAGCCTGACCATCACCAAAAATTAGTGTTCATTTTCCCTGTCCCATAGCAGTGGCCCTAATCCTCAGAAGCATGAGCAGACTTAACATACTGCTTCTGATGTTTTTTCTAGACCTCTTCTGCTTGTATGTTGAAGAGTGAACTCTGAGGGAAGAGAGAGGCTAAGTGAAGCCTGTGTGCTGCTTGCTATAAACATATTTTGAACACTGCTGAGATGCAAGACAGTGTTCCTGTGTGCGTGAATCCCTGAGGGGGAGGATATGCAAATGCTATGATAGGCCTTCAGGAAGGATGAGACACTGGGAGATCTTCAGTCTGAGCTTCTAGCAGCAAGGTACCACTGCCAGGATGGACACAAGAGGGTTGGTGTTGGATTTAACAGTCAAAACCTAGAGGCTATGAGCATTTTCATCCATGTCTGCAAAGCAAAACAGCACACAGTTACAAGGGTGAGGTGCCTGTTCTGCAGAACCCACTAATAGAGAGGAGGTGAAGGGGGGACTTGACCGTGGTTGGTTGCAGTTTAAATTGAATGGTTTCAGGTACTGGGTAAGCTGTTAAAGAAAGGACCTCACTAGTCCTGCAGTGCTGCCAGGCTTGTAGGGATATCACACCAACCTCACAGACCTTTTTTTATCTTGACTTTGCCATGACGGGAAGAAGGAACCAAGAGAGGGGAACCAAGATGGCAGCTCCTTTGGGAAGTGCATGTGCAGGGTGAGGTCTGTCAAGAGGAGGAAAGAATGTAAGTGGTGGGAGCATCAAGATGCAGGAGGGCCTCTGACTCAGGCAGGAAGGAAAATGAAGAAATGTAGCAGTTGAAGAAAGCGTGGGGAAGTGGGACTGTGACTCAGGCTGGAGGGGAGGCAGTGGGACGCGCGTCAGCCTGTGGCAACCAAGGCAAGAAGACAGAAGGGGAAGCACTGAAGCATACCCGGGATGTGGCAGCCTGCACCTCCAGGCTGGAGGACTGCGTCTTTTAGTTGCAGTTGTTTGCCCTCCTGGCTGCAACAGTGCCAGGCACATCGTGAGGAGTGTTCACGTCAAAACTTGGCTCTTGGCAGCCGTGAGAGTCATCGTCCTGTGTAGAGGCCAACTCCATGACTGTGTGCTGCTACAGCCTCTCTGGAGGGCAAAAGTAGAACTTAAGCTGTGCATTAAGTAGCGTTCCTTCTTGTGGTTGTTTAGCACTTAAAGCGGGTTGCTTGTTAAACAAGAACTTGAAGCAAGCCACTTTCCAGCCTAGAACAGAGGTACGAAAGATCATCACAAATCTCAGCATTATTAGTTTTGCTTGCAAGGTGTACATCTTCAGGTTCCTTCTGTCTGTCTGCTTAGACCAGGCACACCTACTAATAGAAGTGAAATATTAAAAACTTCCCTGTGCAAAACACTAAACATATTTTCTTTTCCCTTTGGGAGAAGATGAGAGAGCGTAAGAAGGAACCACACATAGCCAGTGTAGTGCTGTCTAATGTACTTCTGGAAAGTATTCAGAGTTTAGTGAAGACAGCTGTATGAGACCTTCCACTAAGTAAAATCCTTTTTATAGTCAAAATATCATGCCATTTATGCTTGGAAGTAACTTTGAATACTGCTGCTTTATTTTTAAATAGCATTGCAGATGTAATTAAGTGCCTTGCGTTAGAGCGCCTTCTCTGTACTGTTACTTGCATCTGGTTCAGATGCTATACCAGAGAAGTGCTTAGTCGTTGTAAAAGAGAAAATGTTTAGTCACAAAACCCAAAGGTTAAAATGAGACCTCACAAAACTTTGTTTTAATGATGACAGGCATCTAATTTGCTTTTGTATATTTACACTGCACTTTTTTTTTACTTTTGGAGTATGAGTGTATAAGATATATTTTAATTCTTATTATCAGTATATTTGTATACTTTTTATAAGCTTTTTTCCAAGGGCGCATAACGACCACAGTCCTAAGTTTTCCATTTTCCTGAGTTTTCACAAGTGCTATGCAAGGTGAAACCATTTCAGTGGGACAAAGAATTCACCTTGAGCTTTCCAATATGCCAACATAGTGTATATCCCTCTCTTAGGGGTTTGAATTTCCTTGTACTGAGGAAAGGTTGGAACCTGGGTCTGCTGCATCCTGGGGGACTGCTGCAGCCACTTTGCTGTTTGATAAAAGAGCGCTTCCTTTGCTGGCTGATACAGGAGAGAAAGCAGTAGCATTTTGTGCTGTTACTAACCCAATGTATATGCCCTGAAAATGAATTCCTAAAAGGAGAACAGCCAAACAATTACTTGGCAGTTCCTCCCCTGGAAGCTTGGTTGAAAGTTGAACTACATGGTTGTATTTTAGGTGCTTTATTTCTGCCAGTACCTGGAAGGTACAAGGCCTCTGGTTTGTTGAAGTATAAAATTTCAGATGCCTAACTCATGAGGAGGGTTAGAGATCTGTGAACAGAGGCCTTAAACTTAAGGGCTGATACAGTGCTTAAACCCAGCTCGACTCATCTTGAGTCCATGTTGCAGATGAAAACTGAAGCATGAAACCACACCAAAGCTAAATATTACTCTATGTCTTTTAAAGTTTCTGAAGTCCAAACTGTTTTTCATGCTTTCTAATGTAAGATGATGTGTATACGGTCTTGAGGCAATCATTTTTACTTTTTCAAGAAAGAGTTTTGGACTTAGGAAATAAATAATATGTAAAATACGTGTTATGACCAACATTTGAAATATAACTTTAGCATGAAGCTGATTCAGTTGCTGAGTCAGCCAGCTTCAACGGCAAAATACTAATTCCTTCTATTAGCATATTTACCAAAACTTCCATTTTGAGAGAAGCCTGTTCAGTTAAGACCTGTGCTGACTGAAGACATGGAGGACTGTTTTATTAAGGTGAAGTTGAGTTGAGGAGCTGAAAAGGTTGCATGTAGTCATACTACAAACTATAAATTAATGACTCCCCTGCCATTTTTAATTATCGAGGAACATTAGGCCTATTGGCAAATTGAAGTTGACGCAAGTATGTAGTGCTGTGCTGAAGCCAAGTGCGACCTAGCTGAGGTGGCTGGATGGTGTGGTACTGCAGATGGTGCAGAGGCAGATCCCACCTGGATGCTGGCAGGGTGCAGTCTGCTTTCTGTGCTTGCAGGCTCTGCCACATAGCTGTAGCTCGTCTGCTTTGGAGGTTTCATGTCTCCCAGTAAGCTTGCTTGATTCCTTAGCATTAATACATTTAATTATAAGTAATGCTACATAATTCCAACGGGAATGTAACTGGCAAAATATGGTGTAGGCATTCACAGTGAAGCTGTCATTTGAGATCTGCTTTGATAACAACTGAATTTTTAGCGTTGAAATAGGAATCTTCTTCTCTGCTCAGCAAGGGGCAGGGAAGAAATCATACCTCTAGTTTTCAGACTTGGGAGTGCCTTGCATTTTAAGAGGTATTTCACAGCTGTCCACTGAGGGAGCTGCCCTTCTCAGTGTAAATAATCTAAACGATGAGAATTAGAGCTAAGCTTTGATCAGGTGATGAATTCTTAACTCTGGTGGCACCAAGTTCTCATTGGATTTAGGGACTGCTTAAAGGCTATTTAAACTGGTGAATTTTGAATGAGGTTTGTGGGATGAAGTTAGCCACTGTGCAGGGGAGTGGTGCAAGACTGAAAGTTATTAAACGGAACCTTTGAAAGACACAAATAAGAGTTTTAGTAGAACATAATCCTATGTATTGGCATCATGCTCAAAGATGCCTCTCATTATAGAGTCTGCAACTGTCAAATAGAGTACGTTACGTGTTTTTAGAGACACACCAGAAGAGTATATTAAAGTTTTAGCTGAAATTATTAAAAGAATGTAAATTGTTTCGTCTTCTCAGTTCCAGGCTTTTTTTCTAAAGCAGTTCTGACTGTTAAGACATGTTGAGACAGCTTAAATTCCTCTTATATTCCCATACCTCAGAGCTTCCCATTGGCTGTCTCTAGACTTTCAAAAACACCTATTCAGTAGGATGCCCCAGGGTCAAAAGCTTGTGAGTGTAGTCTTTAGAGCCCAAGGGGTTTAAATGTAAAAGTTAACCTTAGCTCAGGAAGGCCAGGCTGCTTGTCAACAGCAAGGGGAGGATCCTGCTCTTACTCACCCTTGCGAGTCTTAACTGAGGGATCAGAGTTGCTCGTTTAGGCCTTCTGAGCTAAAATTACTTTTTTGAGTTAATGCTTCCCTTCTTACTCCACTGGTCTTGGGGTCGTTTGGAAATGACAGACTGCCAAGTGATTAAATTATTAAAATTTAAGTTCTGAAGATGCTTAGGTGCTTTCAAAAATGTTATCTCAAGACATTCAAGGACATCCATTTTACCCCTGCAACTTAGATGTCATAGTAATAGAAATACAATGTCTATTATTACTTTTCTTTCTTTTATGTTAGCAGATGGACCATATCTTCAAATCATAGAACAGCCAAAACAGGTAAGAACACTACATTCTGAAAATCTTTAAGGTAATGATGTCACTATATTCAGCTTTGAATAAAAGTGACTTAAGATGAGAAAAAAAGAATATTGAAGAGGCTGAACTGTCATAACAAATGTGGCACTTAACCATGAGCAGTTTTTCCTCTCACTTTCGTAGTTAAGTCGTTTCCTGTTTTGTTCTGTTTTCATCTTTGTGTCTTTCTAGAAGTGTCATAAGACAAAAAAAAACACAAAACAAAACCTGAGGGTTTTTAAATAAATGTTTTGCTTAGTATAGACTCTTCATCTTAGAAGTGACTCTTACGGTACCCCAGTATTTTGAAACATAAACTATTAGACCAAACATGGAAGAATTTAGAATTTGTTTCGTGTTTTTTGAAATATACGAAAGAAAAAAACCTATTTCATTCTGTTTCCAAGTTACAGGAACTTTTGACTTGTGCTTTGTCGCATAAAGAAATTCAGTTGTCCTTTGAGATTCCTTTTGTCACAGTTGACTGTTTTGAATAACCCAAGAAAAATGAAGATAAATGCTCGATTGTAACTTTCTTTGTTACTGAGCAAACACTCACTTAGGCTTCTCTGATATTAAAGTTATCCCAGTGCATTGGTTAGTTTTCATGCAACTGATCTGCAAAGTGATTGTTGTGTGAAGATTGCCCTGAAGTATGCCAGGATGATGTTCCTCTTCAGCTGGTGGCATCAGCAATTGCAAGTACTTGAAGGTATTACAGTGTGGAGACCCCTTTCCTGCCTATCCCAATCAGATGCATAACATCCCACCCTATAGAGCTGTTAAGTAGACAGTGGAAGAGGGTGACTAAAAGCTGTCCCATCCTGTGCTTGGTCTGCTGCAGGAGCGTGCCTCAATCCAGTCTTCCTGGTAGGATGTGGTAAGGAACATTTGTTTCGGCCACATACCACGGACATTTTTCTGCTCAAGCACCCCTCCAGGAATAGGGACACTTCATGGTCATAGGTGAAACAGAAGTGTGCTGTGAACCCTTGGAACAATACACGGCCTTGTTGTTTTTTTGGTTCATCCCAAATCAGGCCATGTCTTCGCACTGTGGAGCCTACAGTGTGCAGTGCCTAAGGAGAAATGGCCGTTTCCATGCATGACTTCTCAGCAAGCAGCTCCTGTAATGGAGTACCCATGTGGGAAGCTGAGCAGTGGTTTATAACATAGTGATGAGGCTGACCCATCAGCAGTGCTGTGCTTGTAATCGTTTTTGGAGCAGAGAGACAGCTAGAGGGGAATAAGTTTGTATGTGTGAAAACATAGCTAGGGTAGCAAGGGCAGTAGGTGGGGAGAGACCACACAGATGACTGCTGGATCTGTTTGATTGAAGGCATAGAAGTGAAGACTGGGTTGTCTCATGTGTTGTGAGTGTAGAGTTTGCTTTGCTTTTTGGACAACTTGAGTTCAAGCTCATCATAGCTGGGCACTTCACTTCCAATACACTCAGTCATTCGGTTCACTGTGGGAAGGCAAATACATGCTTAAGGATGAATTATGTTGTCTGGTCAGTATCTGAATAAAAGTCAGATCTTTACATTTGCCTGGGAAGCAAAGTCTAAACTGAAAAAGGCTTTAGTGGGATAGGTATTGAAGCTAATGATTACAGAGTAATTTTTGAACTGTGGTGTTCCCTATATTAGATGAGAGTTTTGCCAGCAATTGTAGGACTGGAGAACAGATGTGCAAGTATTCAAACTTGGGGGCGACATGAAATAATACTGTTGTGTTAGGGTTACCAAATACATTTGTTTAAACGTTGCATCTTTTATGCTATAGATAACCCTGTAAAGTGAAGATGATGTTGTTTCCTATGAATAAAAATGGAATAAATGGACAGCTGTACTCCAGAGTGGTTGTTAATGTCCTACAGTTCCCTGAAGTATGTTCAGGCATCTATATATGTAGCTGAGATGAAAACCCAGCCATTCAAAGCCCACTAAAGCTTTTGTGCCATTTCTGGACTCTGCTCGGAGATACAGCTTTCCCATGCTCATCCCAGAGGGAAGAAGCATTTCTGTTTCATCCCTGTTCTTTTCTTTATGATGCTTTGGATTTCCTGAATTATTATTGGCTTCAATTGTCTCTACCTAGCAGCAGTCATGGGAGAGAATAACTGCTCTTGCATTCTCTATCTTTTAATTTTTATCGTGTTCTGAGAGTATGAATACTCTCAAAATAGATCGCTGCTTCAAAATATCTCTACTTACTGAAAGAAAAATTTCAGGTTGCTGCTGTGTGAAAGAGTGAGAACAGAACAGTTTCTCCAGGCCTACGGTTCAGTGGTGCTTTGTTAATCAGCACTCAGACAGCATTTCAGGCATGAACAGTTGTAACTTTTCTGGCCAGGCCAGTCTTGTTTGTGTGTGCGTGCTCGCTCATGAGTGCATGTCCTCTTTTTTTTTAACTTTTGTTTCTAAACAGCTTCCAAGTTTCTTTTTCTTTATTTCCACAGAGGGGGTTTCGTTTCCGATACGTGTGCGAAGGACCTTCGCATGGTGGACTTCCTGGTGCTTCTAGTGAAAAGAACAAAAAATCATACCCTCAGGTCAAAGTGAGTACATAAATCATTAATTTGGTGAACTGAATGGAAGTGTCTCATGTATGTGTATAGGACCTTACTGCATATCAACATAATTTTGTATGAAATTAGGCAAGACTGACTGTATTTCAATCCCAACTTTCAACATGTAACTGGTTTTGAAAAGGAAGTTTTCTTCCTATTTATGGAGTTATTTTGGCACCATCTTTATCTGCCAGCAGTTGAGCAGTAAGCTTTCCTGCAACCGCTGCCTCACTGCCCTCACACAGACTATTGGAGCTCTTCCTTAAGGTGCAGCTTTAGCATAAAGCAAGGCTTGAGCTGCTCAGTTACTCCACTCCTGCCTAGCATACAGCAAAACACGAGTCTACTCAGTTACTCCACTGTTCTAAGATGCTATGCACTAAGTTTTCCTTCCTCTTTTGGGTCATGTTACTCCTTATACAATAGCTCTAGGATACTCAGTTCTTAAAGACCTAATTCCTTTACAGTTGATGGAGAACTCATTTTAATAGGAACAGGATTATGCTGAGGCGTTCACTGAATGTTTTGCTTTTTTTTTTCCCCTGGAGAATATTCAAGAATATTAATCAAAGAAACATTCTATGCTAGCACAATATGAAGATTATAACAGTGGTGATTAATCATTCTAGGATTAGAGAAGAACTGTCTTTGCCTATGGTTCTTGTAGCATGTTCTTTTTCCATGGAAGTGGGGAAAAGATACACTGTGTCTTTTCAGTATTTAACTTAATGGAAGTCTTGGTGTATTGGACTGTGGCACTATAGACTGTCTCATGAGGAGCAGGCTTAATGTATTTTAATTCTGGTGTTATCTCTTACTCTCCTTTAAGGAGAGAGAAGGGGAGGGATGAGTGGCAAGCAGTCGTCCTCTCCCTTATGTGCCACTCCTCGACTTTCTCTGCAGTGTGTGTGTAGTTATTCTGCAGTTCTTGAGAAAGGCTGGAGTTTGGAACAGTTACATCTCCATTATGAATCAGAATGAGCATGACTCAGTGGAAAATAATCAGCACTGGCTAAGATAGCCTAGGGTGTTAGTCTTGTGAGCTGAGAAGTGGCTGGGAAAGCTGATTTCATATAGGCTTGCAAAACTCCCGTGAAAAACTACTAGCCCAGGCAAAGGATCTACTTGCTTTTCCCTTTCCTGTTGTGATGGTAATGATGAACCAGTGAATGAAATTTCACTGGTATGTTCAGATATAAAATAATTTACCTCAATTGAGCCAGATCTTTGGATTCCAATCCAATTTGTATTGATAATAATACCAGTGATACGTCATAATGGTGTGATGGGTCACACAAAAGCACAAGAAGGAGATGTACAGTGAGGAATTGTACAGGAAATGGAATTTCTCTGTGAGTGAACTAGAAAGCACAATGTTCTTTGGCTTTCCATCAAACCTTCTGTTTTCATTGATCATCAGATTTTAATTTTATCTAAATCTTACACACACACACATATATGTGTGTCTCTTCCCCTCTCTCCTTCCCTCTCCTACTGTGTGCATCTGGCTTTTTTTTAGTACAAATCCCCACATGGCAACACCTGCTGGGAGAGGCTGGCAAGGGAACACAACAAGTAAATTCCTCAAGGCCATTGCTTGTTAGTGCCTGTTCTTGATTCAAGTGGTGCCAGTAAAGACAGAAGTGTTTCACACCTTTTCCTGTAAGTCTCTTTTGTGTTTTGTCAAAGAGTGCTCACCTTGTCATGACTGAGGTGAGCACAATTGAAGACTGCTGGTTATTGTTGCACTGGGGGGTTTTTGTCTTGTTTTGGGTTTTTTGGGTTTTTTTTACTCTTATGCCAAGGCTTTCACCATAAAACCTCCATTAGTTGGTCACAGTGCTGTGAGCTTTGGCTATACTGTAAAAAGGAGGTTTTGTGACAGATATTTAAACCTTGGCCACGGTGTGGTCAGTGCAGCTCACATTGGGATCTTTCTTTTGCTTGGCCAACTCTGCACAGAAAGGTGATGTGATTTACCAGTTGCTACCACATTGTGTCCTGAAAATAGACATCTTTGGTGCACAAAAAAGCATTGCAGTCTCCCTACTCCCTTTTTGTAGGATTATGGATTGAAAGCCAAAAAACCCCACATTTGTCTGATAAAACCTCTTGCATAATGTGGACTGTTCTGCACCCAGTCCCTAACTGGTAACTGAGCTGGAACACATGAAGATGTATCTTTCATTTCAAGGCTGGAGGGCTGGAGGCTTTGCTGTGTCTCTAAGCAAGATGTTTTGGTAGTTAATTATATGTTTAACTACCTCCTGTATAGTGTATTAGGAGATGGTGTAGATCAGGAATGAGCGTAGTGGTTCTGCAATGCCGGTCTTTGCACTTAAGACAAATCTGCACTGGCCAGCAAGGTGGAATTGATTTAAAACCTCTTGTATTAACAGCACAGTCAAGACAAATGGAGTCTAGATAACAGTAATGTTTTTCTATAATATTAAAAAATAGGATTAATTAATCTTTATAGTATATTCCTTTGTTTAGCCCTACCTTTGCTAACAGTAATCCTGATACTGTGCACAAAACTTCTTAAATCTTCAGAGGATTTTATGTAACTCCTCATGCAGTTACGTAGAGCAGAGAAGTTGTAGATACTGAACATGTTATAATGAAGTTACATTTCATGGCAAGTTTCATGATTACAGCAGAAAGCTACCTAAAGTTTTTCATTTAAATTTCATTTTCATCTTCTTAGTGTAAGTAGCACAATGCTGGAAAATTTTTCTATCTAGAACAGCTGAAGTGAAAGCGCTTGAGCTGCTTATTCATCATTAGCTTTTTGTCCAGAGGAAAAAACAACCATCAGTTTAAGAAGAAATAATAAAACTGAATTGTCTAATACTATCACTAGCTTACTTAACTGTCTACATGTTTAAATCATAATTTGCTTGGGTTTATGTATTTGAAAAACTGAGAAAACTTGTACAGAAAATTTCCACTGGCCTTCTTATATGTTTACCATGTGTGCCCTGATCTTGAATACTGATGTTAGCGTAGGCATATTTATGTTTCACACTGAAGTACTAGATCCAGTTTTGGGTGTGAAAATAATTTGCTGAAAATAGTGGTGTGAGGGAAATGTCCTGAGTTTTCGTCTCCTTGGGGGCAAATCTACGTGGGTGGCTGCAAACTCAAGTTGTCTGTTCTCTGTGAGCTGGTGGTGAATCAACTCCAGCCCAGAGGCTGAGGAACCGATGGCTCAGAGGTTGCTCCAGCCAGTGAGCACCATCTCTCTGCACATGAGTTTGGACACTGTGCAGTTCGATATGCGAATCAGTGCGGCATACCAATTAGACATCTGAAGAACCCAGGCACCTGAAGAGGAGGACTACTCATCCTGTCATGTCCTGCAGCTCTCCTAAGTTATACCTCAGTTTGGAGATAAGCATTTTTATTGAAATTGGGAGCAGTTATGAAAAATAAGCTAAGTCACTTTGTTGATGTGCCTTCTTGGTGAAGAAAGGAGCAGCGTATTTGCTTCCCCTCCCCCCCCCAGGAATTAAATTCTAGAGTGACAGATTGCTGATTACAAGTTAAAAATTGTTTTAACAGCTAAATTAAGGAATAAACATGTGACAAGAATGAACAGACTTTTTGTTACATATCTTTACCCCTCTTAAAAAAACCTATACTGAACAAAATTCAGCCGGAGCTAAATTCAGTGAGATTTGTGCTTTTTACTGGTAGGGTTAATTTGGCCGAATATGGGGCACCAAGTCCCTAGTTGGGCTTCTAAAGCAGAGCACCTGTCTCTGTATTTTTGGCATGAGAGTGACCTCTCATCCAGAGGATCAGATGATCTTTATCTCCCATTGGTTTAAGTTACTTTACATTGCTTATTCTCAGACCTCTCACTGTTCAGTTGCCTAAATGATTCGTACCACATCTGAAATATTTTGTCTTAAACTAATAGCTGAAAAAAAAGATGCTGCTCTGTGAAAACATACTGCTTATAATGAGTGAGTGATGCCTCATCTGTGAAGTACTTTGTATGCACGTGTTGAGGACAGCACTAGTCACACTCTGGAGGTTAGGTAGGATTGGGGTTATGATTGCCGTAACACAGTGATTAGGAAGAGAAATTGGTATTTTTGTAGTTGCAGGCTTTGTAGGTTTGACATGGTCTTTTCCATAATGTGCTTTCTGTTGTTGACCAGTTGGTTTCACTTCTTGCTTGTAAGAGTAACTGGAAAAAACATCTTTGAAGTAGGAAGACGTTCTTACAAAGTTTTTGTAAAGTTCTAGAAACCATAAAACATTGTCTAGGGTCTGGATCACAGGAGGATGTGAAGTAACTGAAAAACTTTAAACTCTTGTTTTGAAATAGTCTTGATTTCAAGTTCATAGGGTCCTTTTAATCTCTCAGACAGATCTCTCTCAGAAACAGCAGATAAATGTGAGCCTGCAGCACTTTAACTTTATCAGATTAGATCAATTGAATGCTACCTCAGTACAGGATGTAATCAAGTATTACAGCTATGCTCTTCCCAGGAGCTCCTTATTTTCTTTTTTCTCCCCTATCTTTAATTTGAAGTTCGGTAGCTATTTTATTCAGATCACAGCTCTTGATTTTGAGCAGTACAGCACCCACATGCTATCTCCCTCTCATGTTGAATTTATGTTTTTGTGTCAACACTATAATCCTTAGGTTTCCGTAGATATTAAGCACTGTAATGTACTGTCTACCTTTTAATGCCTTTGGCAGTGTTTTTTAATTCCTTACGTAAAAGGTGATAGTTTTTTGTGTATCTTAGTGCCAGAGTAGATTTTAAGTTATTCTGAAATTGTGGCATCAATGATTCAAGGACACTGAAAAGTTATTTCAGACTTGATTTATGGTACATATGGTTATTTAACCACTGAAGCTATTTTGCTGGGCATCAAGATAACCTGGATGTCTCAAAATCAAGTAAGAAAGTCTGTCTATAAGAATATAGGTAGGAAACAGTTCAGGGACATTCTGTAGCTTTTGCAGCATAGGACATCAGACTGAATGACGACAATAGTCCTTTCTTGGCCTATGACCTACATAAGGTATTACGTTTGAAGAACTCTTTTGTTTTTCCCCTGAGAGAGACTACAAAGATCACGCTGAGCTGAGTAAGGGGAGCAGATTGCAATCTGGTTACCACTGCAGTTACATGTTCTGCTTTCAGAGACTGGAAAGTCCTTGACGTGCAGCAGTCCTACCTACAGTTTCACTGTGGTTTCTACAGCTGATGAAGGATTGTCTTGAACTTTTTTGATGTGATAGTAGAACATGCGTGTTACTCATAATGAATATAATGAGAGAGATGTGCTCGGAACTTTGTAGCAGGGAAAGCCTTGTTCAGTGAGGGACAAAGTGAAAATAATTATTAAAAAGCCCCCCTCTTGACAAGTTTATCATAGTAGTGGTGGTGAGTGGTGACATGTAGCACCAAAACACAATCATTTTTAGTTTCACATGACTTTGTGAAAGTTACATATGGATCCTCACATCTTGTCACTGCTGGGAAATGGTGAAGCAGTGATTATCCTGCATCTCTGCATTGTATCAGTCCAGAAAGGGTTACAGTTTGGAAACAGGAGGAAGCCTGAGTACCCCATGTTCTGTATTTTAGAAACTGCTGCTTGTAAGATGCACATTAGTACAGCATTATACAGTTAACTGGCAGGCCGTGAGTAATGAGGACGTTAGCACACCTGTTTCTCCTGGAACAGCTCTTTCATAGTTGGAATATTTTTTTGTTTGCTTTTAGCAGTGAATAGGAAGATGGGGAGGGCACCCGTTGTAGGTGTGCAGAGCATTTCAGCTGTGATGGAATGGGTTCAAGAGAGGGGTTAAGTGGAGTGAAGGGAGCAAGCAGGACTTAGTAATGTGGTGAAATTGTGGCAGTCTCTGGTTATCAGCATTTTATCAACAATATAACCTTAAGTATTCAGTTCATCACTGATTCATCACTTTAATGTTTATCTCGATCCTTTAATATCTTGGTTGATTAGATCTGTAAGCTGCTGTAACACAAAGAACTTTGCCCAAGGCAAATTAGAAGAAAAATTAGAGGAGGGGAAAAAAAAACCCACATTGATAAAAGGGTTAATTAAGTGAATTGGAAGGAAGGTAATGTTTGCTTTTTAAAAGTGGGGTAATTTTATGTTCAGTGTAATTTGAACGTGGTGTGTAACCGGTAACTGGCTTGAAGAGTAAATAAAGTTCTAAATAATATATATAAAGCAAGTAACTTACCGATACGGTAAGTTATTAGTAATTTCAGGTTTGTTTTTCAGGCATTACTTGACATCACAATTTAAAAATCTATTTAGAAAAAATATATTTTAGAA